>NC_091537.1:48499772-48802803 GCF_042242935.1 Bactrocera oleae | reverse complement strand
TTGTCACTTGAAACGCATTTACAGTTTCTAAGGCTTGACCTTGGAGACAATTTCGCAAATGGTTGAATTTTTCAATATTAGTTAAATTGAACTCACGATCAATTATTTGCTTGAACGAGGTGATAAAATTTTGATAATTCGAATACTTGCCATCAAACGTAGGAAGCTTAAGTGGTGGAAGTTTTACACTTGATTGTACCACGCAAGTTGTGTCCGAAAGTGAAACATTGTTATCTTCTGCCAGTTACGATTGCACAATCAATTTAGTTGTGATGTAAAGTTCTTCCAGGTCAACACGTTCTCCATCATCAGCATCCAATCTCTCGATGTCAGTTTGAATTGAGAGGATCTGTTTAATATAGGACTACAGGACGCTCATATATGCAAGTTAACGGCAGCCTCCACAAAGTAACTTTACGATCATTATATACAAAACTATTTCTTTGCACTCAGCAAAACTACAGCTTCTTAAATAAGCATCTTTGCTTATTTAAGTAATCAATACTCTTTTCAATAAAGCTAAGACCACAGCTTCTTAAATAAGCATCTTTGCTTATTTAAGCAACAATACAACACGAGAAAGTACGGCTACGCGAGTGCACAAATAAAAAAAAAACCCTCAAAAACTAATTTAAATACCAAAAAACAATAAGTTCTAATACTAAAGATTTTTTAAAGTTTGAAAAAGCAATTGCAAGCAAACAAGCGTAAACGCTGTGAACAAACGAATCTTCAAAAAAATGCAACGCTATGTAGTGAAATAACAATAACAGCAAGTGAACTATAACAAAAGTGTTACTCTATAACTACGCCAATTTCGAAGCAATTCAAATAGAATAAAGTGTGTAAAAAATATAAAACCTAACACCAAAAACTAACAATCGAAGAATTAAAATAAGGGAATAAATAAATAAAAAACTAGAACAAACAGAAAAACACAAAAAAAGAAGAAACGAAGGCATTGCACGCTAAGCCGAAGCGTTGCCAACGAGGGACACAATTAATTAAAAACAAAACACAATTAAACAGCAATCAACACTGGCAAGGGAAGCTAAATACCAATCCACAAACCCCTTTAGAGAAGGACGAAAAACGAGTAAGCTGATATTTTAATATATATTAAATGTATAACAATAAAATTGTATTATTGTAATAATATTATTGTAATAATACTAGTAACATAAAATATTTTAAGTATAAGTACTCAAATTTTAAATATATATTAAATGTATAACAGTAAAATTGTATTATTGTAATAATATTATTGTAATAATACTAGTAACATAAAATATTTTAAGTATAAGTACTCAAATTTATAAAAAAAACATGCTATAAATCAAGGCTCGACCAGCCATATAAAAAATATTTAAAAACCGCGATTCACCACCGCAAGGGGGACCCTCCGGTTTATAACATAAATCATTCTGCGATTCTGTACTTCAGACCCTCCAGGATAAAAGAGTTTCCTTTCCTAGAAAGGATCAAAAATTATAAAAGAAGCATCTTGTAAACTAAGGCTCGATCAGCCATATAACAAAATATTTAAAAACCGCGATTCACCACCGCAAGGGGGACCCTCCGGTTTATAACATAAACTCATTTCTGCGATTCTGAACTCCAGACCCTACAGAATAAAAGAGTCTCCTTTCCTAGAAAGGATCACAAAATTTATTTAACAAAACAAAAAAAGGAAAAGAGATTCCACAAATCTAGCCGAAAGTAATAACGGCAAAACTAATAAAAATATCTATATAAAAAAATTAAACAAAAAATGTATTTCCAAAATTTTGACAAAAATGACAGACGCTTTACCAACTGACTCAGACAAATGTAGGTCAAATAAATCATATAAAAGTTCAAAAAAAAAGGGATAAGGTAGAAACAAACAAGATAAAAAGTAAAAGCACATTATTTATTATATACATATACTAGAAATATGTCAGGGGCATTACCAATAGATTTGGATGTTGATAAACTAGAGAAAATAATTCGAAACTTAGGGAAAACTGAAAGGATGACGCATCTAAAAAACATAAAATAAATTGTGTGAGGGTAATTTTTAAATACATAGGAAAAAACAAAGTAGCAACAATTGAGGACTACTACAATAAGGATACAATAGTATCTGAAACAATAGCTATGATTAGGGTATGTGAAAAGGAAAGACGTTAAAACAATATAAAAAAAGGGCATCCTGTCCTAGAAGAAAGCATATTTTTTAATGGGAAATAATCCAAGTACACTAAGATACGAAAGACTGTACTATTTTAATCATTGCAAGGGCAACCATAGAACTGAAACTTGCCTATATTTAAAACATACAAAAACTAAAATAATAAAAAATGGCACTAAATAGTGAGAACGAGAATCTTGTTGCTAGACTAATAACTGCAACAAATGCTTCTCTTAGATTAGAGGTAGAGGAGTTGCGAAGGCAACTGCAGGACTTAACACAGTCAACTACAGTAGTTGATTATAAAATAGAAGTGATTGATCCACATATCAATTGTAATGAGTCACTTGAGGTGGTCAAGTCACTACCAGAATTTAATGGAAAACAAACTAAATACGTTAGCTGGAAGGAATCAGCCAATAACGCAATGAGCCTATATGTAAGGGGCAGCCGTAGATATTTTGCTGCATTAACTATACTAAGAAATAAAATTACAAACGACGCTAACGACATTTTATCCAATCACGGGACGGTTCTTAATTTCGATGCTATTTTGGCACGACTCGATTTTGCTTACGCGGATAAGCGACCAGCTCATATTATCGAACAGGAGATGAGTATTTTGCGACAGGGCACTTCTTCAATTGTAGAATACTATAATAAAGTTAATGAAAAATGAACTTTACTTATTAATAAAACGATAATGACTTACGGATCGGATAATGCCGTAACTAAAGAATTAAACGCAAAAAATAAGCGGGATGCGTTGCGTATATTTATAACAGGTTTAAATGGAAATTTAGCCAATATAACATTTTCATTATCACCAAGTGATTTGCCAAATGCGTTGGCAAAAGCACAAGAATTAGAATCGAATAATATGCGAGCAATTTTCGCATCACAATCCGGGAAAAATCTGAATTATTACAGACAACGTATTAACATCAATAACGGAAATTTCAATAATAATTTACGGTTTCCACAAACCCAACTTCAAAGAGGCTACAACCAAAGGCCCTTACAACAAAACATTCAGGCAAGACCTATCCCAATGGATGTTGATCCAAGTACTCGAATCCAAAACCAACCACATTATAATGTAAACAATACAAGTAATGTACAGAATACAAGAATACATACTACAGATAAACGAACATATGCCAGCGCACAAATAAGTAATCAACCACCAAATAAAACACAAAGGATAAATAATATTAATGAGGATAATATTTTAGATCAAAACTAACTCTGCCATATATTTTTTTACATGACAGGGTTAATGGCCAAAACTTTAAAATTTTAGTAGATACGGGAGCAACAAGTTGCTATATAAAATCAGGAATTTATAAGAATAAAAACGAATTAAATATATATAAAAGAGTAAAAATAATTAATGGATTTTCGATAATACGATATTATCATTTTATTACTCTATTTGGTAAAAGACAAATTTTTTACGAAATCGAGAATTTAGAAGCAGACTTTTTAATTGGATACAAATTCCTGAAAGAAATTAATACAGTGATCAACTTGAAAGAAAAAAAGTTGATAATAAATAATGAAAAGGAAGAAGACATATTTAGCTTAGGAAATGAATCTGAGCAACATGAGATAAAAGACAATTTAAACAAGTAAGGAAGGGCTAAGTTCGGATGTAACCGAACATTTTATACTCTCGCAAAGTCAAATGGTATACTCGTTTGAGATTTCTTTGTGGATTGACTGATATTTTCGGTAGAAGGTCAACTATAGGCACTGGGGTCCACATATTTAGTACTTAGGGGTTTGAACAGTTTTAGTTCGATTTAGAGAATTTTTGGCCGCAAGGTGGCATACTTTAATTGCATTATTCACGCAAAGTTTTACCCCGATATAATCATTGTTACCTGATTTGCATAGTGAAAAGTGAAAGAATCAGATGGAATTTAAAATGGTGTTACATGGGAAGTAAGCGTGGTTGTAGTCCGATTTCGCCCATTTTCGCACTATGACATAGAACATAGAACATAGACATAAAAAGAACGTTATGCACCGAATTTGGTTGAAATCGGTTGAGCAGATCTCAAGATATGGGTTTTCCCCTAAAAGTGGGGGGTGTCACGTCCACTGTCTAATTTTGAACGCGGTTCCTATAAAGTCATCTTATACCACCTCAGAGATAAAATTTAATGTCTCTGGCGTGTTTAGTGCTTGATTTATCGCGCTTTTAGTAGTTTTTAACAGTACCGTTATATGGGGAGTGGGCGGAGTTGCCACCCGATTTCACCCATTTTCACACCGTCGATAGAGATGCTAAAAACATTTGTTCCCAGTGAATTTTTTATTATGGCTTCAGTTGTATAAGAGATATGGACATTAAACCTATTAGAGGCGGGACCACGCCCACTTTTAAAAAAAAAGTTTTAACTGCAGATGCCCCTCTCTAATGTGATCCTGTTTACCAAATAACAGTCTTGTATCTTATTGCGGAGCTTAGTTATGGCAAGTTATTTGTTTTTGATTAATGGCGTTTTGTGGGCGTGGCAGTGGTCCGATTACGCCCATCTGCAATACCAACCGTCTCACGGTATCAATAAACATGTCTACCAAGTTTCATAAAGATATCTCAATTTTTACTCAAGTTAGAGCTTGCACGGACGGACAGACAGTCACCCGGATTTCAACTCGTCTCTTCATCCTGATCATTTATATATATATAACCCTATATCTAACTCGATTAGTTTTAGGTGATACAAACAACCGTTAGGTGAACAAAACTATTATACTCTGTAGCAACAGGTTGCGAGAGTATAAAAATGAAAACACTAAAGGAAATATAATTACTTTGGGAGCAGTGACTCCTAAAGCGCCAGCTGAAGATTTATACCAGCACAATGAATATAATAAAAATAAAAAATTTATTGTGGAACAAAAAAGTTCTACAACGCCAGCCGATGGTAATACCGGCAACAAAAGTAAAAAATTCAATTATAAAAAATATAATGTGGAACAAAAAAGTTCTACAACGCCAGCCGAAGATAATACCGGCAATAAAAATAAAAAATTTATTGTGGAACAAAAAAGTTCTACAACGCCAGTCGACGTACTTACCGACAATAAAGAAGATTATATAAACAAAATAAATTTAGAGGAAGAATTCTCTGAAGCACCAGCCGAAGGAAATACCGGCATAGATGAAGAAAGAATTAAATATTTGAGAAAAAAAAATAAGAAATGAAATAAATGAAATACATTCTTCAATAAACATGAATTTACCGTTTCGAACGGATATTCGTGCGGAAATAAGAACCTTGGTAAATACTTCAATTTGGAGTAAACAGTATCAGTATCCTTTAGCATCAAATGCTTTTGTGAATAAAGAGATCGATAATCTTTTAAAAAACGAAGTTCTACGACCAAGTAAAAGTCCTTATAATTCTCCAATCTGGGTGGTACCAAAAAAGGGTATCAATGATGATGGCACAGCAAAATTAAGAATGGTAGTGGATTTCAAAACACTCAATGAAATTACTATTTCGGATACATATCCGATACCAAATACTAACGTTATACTTTCAAATCTAGGAGGATCACAGTATTTCTCCACAATCGATTTAGCATCAGGATTTCACCAAATTTTAATGAAGCCTGAGGACATCGAGAAAACTGCATTTTCAGTAAATAATGGAAAATACGAATTTTTAAGAATGCCATTTGGTTTAAAGAATGCACCAAGTATTTTCCAACGAGCTATGGATAATGTAATAAGAGAATTTATTGGAAATTTCTGCCCCGTATATATTGATGATATAATTGTTTTTTCACGCAATCTAGTCGATCATATAAAACATTTGAATCAAGAATATGAAAATATCATTAGAAAAGTCAAAATTTTTTTAAAATGAAGTTGAATTTTTGGGATATATAGTTGCAAAAGATGTAATCAAAACGGATCCGCATAAAGTCGAAGCGATTTTTAATTTTCCATTACCAAAAACAGTACGACAACTTCGAAGTTTCATGGGAATGATTGGATATTATAGGAAATTTATCAAAGATTTCGCAGCAATAGCTAAACCACTAAACAAACATTTATCTGGAGAAAATGGACATGTATCTCAGCATATGTCAAAGAAAATTGAAGTTCGATTAGAACAGGATGCAATTTTAGCATTTGAAAAATTAAAACAATTACTAACCAATCAAGTAGAATTAACGCAACCAGACTTTAATAAAAAATTTATATTAGCAACCGATGCCTCAAATGATGCATTAGGTAGAGTATTAAGCCAAGATGGAAAACCTATTACATTTATTTCTAAAACCTTGAATTCCACAGAAAAGTATTATGCAACGAATGAGAAAGAACTTTATGTCATAGTTTGGGCATTAAAAACTTTATGGAGTATCAGATTTAGAAATACATACAGACCAACCTTTGCCTTTTGCAGTCTCTTCAAGAAATCCTAATGTAAAAATGAAAAGATGGCATACCATTATTGAGGAATATGCTCCAAAAATGATTTATAAACCGGGAAAAATTAATATAGTCGCGGATGCCTTATCCCGACAAAACTTAAATAATATAACTGATGATTCATCAATGGACACACAACATTCAGCAGAGAGTTCTGATAACACACAAATTCAAGAAACTAAAAAACCATTGAATCAATTCAAGCAACAAATACTTCTTAGTAAAAGCCATTCACGAATCTATTAATAATTTTAATAAAACTAGACATATTATTGAATATGATACACTCGAAAATTTAATGACTATTCTAAAAGAATTTTTACAACCAAATCTTGTAACTGCAATATATTGTACACCTGAAGACTTATATGAAAAAAAGGTTAAATTAAAAGAAACATTTACTTACAAGTTTTTATTTACACAAAATTTTCCCATGGATATACCAAACAAAGAAGACCAGGGAACAATAATAGAGCAAACTTATAACAGAGCGCACAGGAGCTTTGACGAAAATATTTAACAAATCTCAACTTTTTACTATTGGCCAGAAATGCATAAACAATTTAAAGTATACATTAGAAATTGTGAAATTTGTAATAAAAATAAATATAATAGACATCCCATAAAAATACCTATTGGAGAGGTCCCTATACCTAAAGAGGAGGGAATTCAAATACACATAGATATATTTTATGCACAATCATTAAAATTCAATACATGTATCGATAGTTATTCAAAGTTTTTGGTTATTAAACAAATTGAAGATAAGATTAATTTAGAAGATAAAGTGTTAGATATATTACAAAGTTTCCCTAATGTAAAGAGAATAACAATTAATAATGAACCAGGATTTACTACGGTACAATTTAAGTCCCTGATACAGAGACTTCAGATTGAAATTTATTTCTGCAACCCAAATCATAGCACCACAAATGGTCAGATAGAGAGGGTCCATTCAACAATAATTGAAATATCGCGATGTATAAAACAAGAATATAATTTAATCAGCTTTTCAGAATCAATATATAGAGCCGCTCACCAATACAATAAAACTATACATTCGGTTACTGATAAGAAACCAATCGAAGTCCTTTATAACAAGGTCTCTCATGATAATTTACCAAATAAACTTTTATTAGCACAAACTAGGATGCTAGAAAGACAAAATAAAAATAGATTTAACAAAACATATTTATGTGGAGATGTTATCTATGAAAAAATAATAGGGGAAAGAAATAAGCTAAATCCTAGATACAAGAAACAAGTAATGAAAGAAGATTTAGGGAATAAGGTCAAAATTAACTACAGCAATAGAATAGTACATAAAGATAATATTAAATCTTGAATATATATTTTCAGAAAATGATACCCTTAATATTTCTAATATTAATTGTTCAAACAATGACGGACATTGTGGACTATACAAGAGAAGATTATGTCTTATTAGAGGACGGAGACGTAGCTTTATACAATGACTATGGCGACATTTTTCATATTACTAATTTAACTTATTTTAGAGAACTTATAAGTTCAGACAAAAGTTATAGTAATAAAAAATACAGATATAATAATTTACATGGGAATAATGAAAATGAGGTAGCATATATTAATGATTTAGATACAGAACCAGAAATTGAAATTATCGAAACTTTATTAGAGCAAATACAAAATAAAGATACAAGATATAATATAAGAGAGGGATAAATGAATTAGGAACACTATGGAAGTGGATAGCAGGAACACCAGATCATGACGATTTAGTGTTAATAAACAATAAGTTAAACGAACTAATTGAAAATAACAATAAACAATACACAACAAACTCTGAAATTTTTAAAATAATCAGTCGATTAACAGAAACAATTAAAAATGTAAACGAAAATTCACATGTTAAAATTTTAACGAAAAGGAAATATCAATTTTTAATAACTGAACTACAAAATGGTTCATACGATAGCTATGGCAAAAATAGGAATTTTAAACCCTGCAATTTTACATTTAAATAAGATAAAAAATATAATACAAAATGAACACGGACGATTGACTATAACTGACTTAATGGACATTTCTAACTTTAAGATATTACAAAATAAAGATGTAATTGTTATATATATTAAGTATCCTAAAATTATAAATGATTGCAAATATTATGAAGTAAGAGCAATCACACAAGAAGACGGTAAATTAGTAATTGACAAAGAAATTGCAAAATGCAAAAAAGAATATATTAATATAAAAAATTGTAAAAAAGAAATGATAAACACGTATTGTAAAATTAATAATACAAATACTTGCCTATCAGATATTTTGTCCAGAAAAAAAGGTAAATGTAAAAAAATAAAAGAAAAAAATAAAGAAATAGATGTAATTAAAGAAGAGCAATATTAGTCTCCGGAAACAACACAGTTGATGGCTATGCTATAAATGGAATTTACCTTGTTACTTTTGAGAATTATACAAATATTAATAATGTTATATACGAAAATATCGATTGTAAAATTTGGAAATATTTAAAAAACAATCACATAAATAATTTTGAAATTATAGAATATATTGAAACAAAAAATAAAGAAATGAACTTTGAAAACATAAATATTTTAGCTGAACGAATGAAAGTTTTTAAACATCATTCATTTTTATGGTACATACTTGTAATTTTGTTAATAATGTACATAATTTGTAGAATTGTAAAATTTAAAAAATCTCATAAAAGTTCTGAAATAAATAGAAATTTAGAATATCAAAAAATATCATATAACGCTATTTTGGATATAATAAATAACTGATCAAAAAATGATATTGAATCCGGGACGATTCATCTTAGAGAGGGGGGAGTTAACGGCAGGATCCACAAAGTAACTTTACGATCATTATAAACAAAACTATTTCTTTGCACTCAGCAAAAATACAGCTTCTTAAATAAGCATCTTTGCTTATTTAAGTAATCAATACTCTTTTCAATAAAGCTAAGACCACAGCTTCTTAAATAAGCATCTTTGCTTGTTTAAGCAACAAATACTCTTTTTATTAAGCTAAGACCACCCATATAATGTAAACAACAAAACTAATTGCTGAATAAGCGAATATTGTAAATTGACACTTATTATAAGACTTAAGCATATAAGAAAAATGTATATGTAAGAGTAAATTGAAATAAAGAGATTCAGTCTTCCATCAGGAGCACTCAAGCCAATCGTTTGATTTCTTCCGTGCGTTGCGCGGAAAATATATTTTTTTAATACTTCCACATACGAGGAAGTTAATTTGCATATATACATAAGTATGTAAGTTATATACCTTTAACAGTTCATAAAAGAAGAATAACCCAAGTACATATTTTACGCTATTGTTCCTTCGTATATAATATATTATTGTTATTAAGAAAAAGAGAAATATAACAAATGGGAACGCAGCATTGCAAGAGGCTGCATATTAAGCTTAGTACATGTTTAATGGGACTAGCTAATGTGCACAAACAAATATTCATGTAATTGCGTGGACGAAAACATAGCGGTAGCATAAATGTATAAAGCAAGAGCAAGCAAGCAAATAAATATGTAAGTATGTACACAATCCAAATACAATTATTAACTGCATTGAGGTGAATGACTTCTAATGCTTGCCTTTGAATATTTTAAGCAAATAAATAGAGAACAAGAAAAACAAAAAGTGTATTAGAACATATGACGGTATAATGCATTGATTCTCAACCGGGGACCCAACAACATTGTTTAGTGCATCAATAACCTCTTTTTCTTAAAACCGTATTGTCTTTCTGATAATCCGCCGTCTTTTCGAATTACTATCTCCAAGCGGTTTTTTACTATGCTTTCGTACACTTTGCCAATCGCGTCAAGCATGCACAGAGGTCGATATAATGAGGCTTCCTCCGGAGGCTAATTTGATTTAGGAAGTAAAATCAATCGCTGAACTTTCCATAGGTCGGGAAAAATATCTTCCTTTAAGCACGCATTGTACATTTTTGTGAACACATTTGGTTTTAAAGACATTGTTTTAACAACAGCATTGTTTAGTGCATCAATAACCTCTTTTTCTTAAAACCGTATTGTCTTTCTGATAATCCGCCGTCTTTTTGAATTACTATCTCCAAGCGGTTTCTTACTATGCTTTCGTACACTTTGCCAATCGCGTCAAGCATGCACAGAGGTCGATATAATGAGGCTTCCTCCGGAGGCTGATTTGGTTTAGGAAGTAAAATCAATCGCTGAACTTTCCATGGGTCGGGAAAAATATCTTCCTTTAAGCACGCATTGTACATTTTTGTGAACACATTTTTTTTTAAATACATGGCTTCTTTTATGGTCTTGTTTGGTATGCCATCTATACCAGACGCTTTGTTGATTTTAATTTTTTCGCTATGGCCAATGTTTCTTCTTCACTATGTAGTAGCGGTGGCTCTACAACTTCTGTTCTTCATAACAGATGCGGTTTTGGATTGTTGTGTCTTATTTTTGAACTTTGACATGCATATTTTGTACGTAGTACCTCAAGGATCTACGTTTGCTTCTTCACAGAGCTTTTCAAAACAGTTCCTTTTGTTGAGGGCAATGGATGACTTTAGAAGCTTCTTTTGTGTTTTTAACATTTCTCTGAGGCTGTTTGCATTTTCCCCACATTGATTACGCTGTAGACGATGTCTAGCTGCATTACAGAGTTCTCTGAGCATAGCTATTTCTTCATTCCACCAAAAGGCTGGCTTTCGTTTATTGTGGTGTACTATTCTACGCATAATTGCATCGCATGCTGTGACCCGTTCTTTCCGCATTGCGGATACCAAGTGAGTGGCCTCCTCGTCTGGTGCATTTGCTGAGCCCCAAACTATTTTAAAAAAGGTCGGCATCAAACTTCTTTTGTTTTCAGCTACGTTTTTGGCAAGTGCTCTTGCTGCGGGTTTCTGTCTCTCCGAACGAAACATCAGCAATAATAGCCATGTGGTCACTATTTGTAAATATAATATATCCGACAGAGTCCACTTTATGTGCCTACTTAGAGCGTCGGTTGCAAATATTAGATCGATAATGAAGCCTTTGCTTCCTTTTTGAAAGGTATTTTGCGTTCCCATATTCATTATCGTAAGATACGTCTGACCTAGGAATTCTAGTGACAGACGTCCACGATGGTGGGTGGTGTATGTTTGTGTATTTGTTAGTGTGTGGTGTCTTCTAATGGATTGTGTTGATGTGGTGTGTTGGCGCTCAGTGGCGTGCGTTGACGGGGAAGGTGTAACTCATCTAGCCATCCCACCCCCCCTAGGCGAATACTAGCCTAACAGTCGTTGTAGTTGCTGCAGCGTGGCGAAAAGCTGCTGAGGCCAGTGGAGCGTCGGTGTGATGGCCTCATCTGCCAACGCCGCGTTGAGGCCTCATTTCGCCTCAGTCTGGATGGGGTAAGTTGTCGCATGGAGTGCTGCGGCCTTTTGCACAGTTGGCACAGGGTAATTGACGTACACTCCTGAGTGGCGCGTACCTTAGCTAAACAATTAAGGCAGTACCCATGAGCTTGGGCACCCTTCCCTTGTGAGTGTAGAAGAAGATGGTAGTGGTCACATGCCACTGCGGGTAGCGGTTGCCGCTGTAGTTCGCGGTGCTGGAGTTGCATGTCCACATCCATATTTATCGGAATAGAGAGGTTATTAGGACTATATGCGGTTGTGCCACGTTATGTGGCAGAAATGCGTCGTCATGGGTATCAACCATTGCGGTTAGGTTTGTTAGTATTTGCATCAGTTTTTATTATTTCCGGGTTTGTTATATGATTACTTCATTTGCGTTTCGGTAGTATCGGCAGATTGATCGTTATTAACGGTTTGGTTAATATATACGGTTAGCAATAACATAACTTCACGAGCGGTCTTGGAGATTAACTACTTGTATATGACCGTCGGAACGTATGTTTTCTATGCAGCCAAGGCGCCATTCTGTGGAGGGAGACAGTCCTCGCGTATGATGACACAGTCCCCAAGCTTTGGCGCATTTTCTGGAGATTCCCATCGGTAACTTTTTTGAAAGTCCTTTATATACTCTTCCTTCCATCGGCGGCTGGAAACATGATGGGGAATTTTGATCTTTTCCCATCGATTTAATAAGGCTGACTCAGGCATGGCAAGAATGGATGCGGCTTTGAGAAAATGCCCTGGAGTTAAGGCTGTGAAGTCAGAGGGATCTTGCCAGAGTGTTGTAAGTGGCCGTGAATTCAGAACGGCTTCAATTCGTATTAATAATGTTGTGAATTCTTCATAGTTGAACTTGTAGTTTCCAGCTACTTTTTTGAAGTGCGATTCGAAGCTTTTTACAGCTAGTTCCCGTAAACTGCCCATATGAGGAGCGCTTGGGGTGATAAACTGTGAATTAATGCCTTGGAGAGCGTACTTCTGAACAATTTCAGGTGATACATGTTCAATAAAGTCCACAAACTGTTTTCAGTGGTTCTTTGGGATTCATTGAAAGTTTTGCCGATACCGCTCATTAGCTTTTAGGTGAAGCCGCGTCGTTCGACGAAGCGAGCAAATGCTGCGAGAAAAGCCTCCTTAGTCAGATTCGTACATAGCTCAAGGTGCACTGCTTTTATCGCAAAAAAATACAAAGGCAGCCACATAGCCTTTCATTATGGTTGGCGACATTAGCATTGATGCCTTTATCTGAAAAGGTCCAGTAAAATCAACACCTGTAATTGTAAATAGCAGAGCGAAGTTTCAGCGTTCCGGTGGAAGTGCTGCCATAATCGGCATTCGTCACTTCTGCTTAGGCATTTGCAGTACTTGCACATGAAAATGCATTTTTTTATTTCGGGGCACATAGAACCCTTGGCGGACTATATGTTACATTAGGCGATGTTCGACGTGAAGTATAAGTAAGTAGATATAACTGAGGAGTAATGTGGCAAGTTAAGACTTCTCTGGTATACTTAAAGGGTGGCATTCGTTTTACGTGAGGCCTTTCGCCTCTAGGAACCGGTTAAGAACTAATGAGTAAACTTCTTTTTTTAAGGGTTTTGATTTTCTTAATAGTGTTATAGCGCAGCTGAATCGCATTTGAGTTAATGCGATGAGAGCGACCTTCGCCTTTTGTAATTCTAGATGCGTGTGGGCGATTGTGGTCAAAATTCGGGAGATTCTGTTTACCATCGGGGCCATTCCACCAGAGAGTGGTGGTGGTAAGATGTAGCGGCTTGCACCTTCTTGTACCTAGATCGGCAGGATTGTCAGCACTGGCTGCGTGTCGCGAATTGGCTGATCGCACTAGGTCAAGTATTTGAGACGTTCGATAAGAAAGTACGTCTTTCATGCATGTGGTGATTTTTCCAACCAGGCTAGAACAACTCAGAATTGGACCAGAGATGCAATCCATATTTCTATGTTTGAGTGGGTCTGCACCATGGAAGCTAATTTTGCGAGTAGGGCACATAGTGGCACAGTATTCCAGAGGCATCACAGAAGCCGTGTAATTCGACTTTGTGTTCGGGGAAATAGTTTACCCATTGTGGGATTTGTATCTGGGAAATTTCTTCCAGATTTACTTGCGAACTGAGACCATTTTTCTAAGCGAAGAGATTTCACTTGTTTCTAACAGTCGGTTCCATCTAGCAATAATTATTGTGTCCAGACTTGCGCTTGTATCATAATTGGCGAAAACCAACCTGCGGGTTCGAAAAGTTTTGCCATAGAGGATAAAATTTGGCGCTTTGTTATGGCTGATATTGTTGATATTGACACTGTCTTGTATGAAAACTAGTTAGGTATCGCATTCCATCGGATCCCCAGAGTTTCTGCTGTGCTTTCCTTTTTGGAATGAAGGAAATTAGTTTCAAACAAATTTTCGTTTGGTATATTTTTTGCTACATTTGGGTGATTTGCGGTAATTTTATTTAAAGGATACCCTGCGGTTTTGATGGTTGAAATAACCTGTGATAAGGATTCGTATGCTTGCGGAAGTCTTTGACTTCCAGACAGGATACCGTCTACATACGTTTGAGTTTTTAACACTTCGGTTGCCAGAGGAAATTCTGACTTGGTTTTCTCTACCAATTCGTGAAGTGTTCGAATGGTTAAATAAGGAGCACAGTTGATGTCAAAGTTAACTGTTTTTAATTTATAGTCGCGTGGAGGACTATTCGGAGATTTTCGGAAAATATCTCGCTGAAAATAGTGGTCGTCTTTAGATATGAAACCTTTTGCCAACGCTTGCTATTTATGTGATAGCTTGGAAGCATGCTTGGCGGTAAGACAATAGCTTCTGCTTAAATGCGCTTAACCGCTTGGGGGGAAATTAGGGTAATGGGGAAGATTTTGTTTGAATTTTGGACTACTCTTCCTCCATTTCCGCGATTTTCAAATTGCTTTGTATCCTACACGCTATAAATGATCGTTGTGATCTTTGGTCTATTAAGGCCCTTAGCTTAAACAGGTCTCCTCGGTGTTCGATGGGTAGTAGTACGCTACTCTGATTTTCGGTCTGTAGCGTTTGAGTTTTGAATGCCTTTGAGCAGCATGGTGCTTCTTGGGAATTTTCGGGATTTCGCACTTCGGGATTTGCTGATGCAACTAAACCCGTGGCTTTTCCATATTTGCTTCGGAGATTACATTTTCGCCTGAGAGAATACCTCCAATAAATTTTTGTGAAGATATTACGTCAAATAAAAACGTTTCCCATACAAGTACTTGATTCAGATTGTTCGGTTTGTATGGCAGCTATATGCAATCGTGGTCCGATATCAGCCTTTTCGACAAATAAGCAGCTTCTTAGTAAGAAAAGAACAGGTGCAATTTCAGAGCGATAGCTTAAAAACTGAGGGACTAGGTTGTATATATACAGAAAGATGGACATGGCTAAAACAACTGAGCTCATCATGGTGACCAATTATGTATCTATTTTATTGGATCTCCGACGTTTTCTTCTGGGTGTTACAAACCCTGGGCAAACTTAAGGGGGTATTCTGGTTTGGAAATTTAAAAAAATCAGTTGTTTTTGTGCATTTGTAGTATAACCCTTTAAGAATATGTCCCTTAAAGTTTTTTTGAAATGTTAGTTATGTTCGGAGTTTTCACTCATTTTGAGATGCGCCGACAAAATCGACTGCCAGCTCAGCGCAGAAAACAGGGAAATAACGAAACATATATTTCAAAAAAATTTATTTCCAAAATTCTCTCGTTGTGCTATAACTACATCCTTTCTCTTTAAGAATCCCTCAACAATTTCCATTTCAAGTTAGTGGGAGTCCTGATATCCTGCACACCGGGACGCGCCATTATTCCTCATCAGTCCTCACCTTGCCGGAAAATTTTGGAAACATTTTTGTTTAATATTATGAATGATTTGAATTCTCAAATATCAATAAAAAACATATAAAAAAAAATTTTAAAAATATTTGATTATATAATATTTATGGGGTCCGAAAAAGAGCCTAAACTTCAGGCTTCTAAACCAGAATACCCCCTTAATATACCCTGTTCAGGGTATAAAAATACAACAGGAATAAAAACCAAACACACAGGTAAGCCGGCTACTGATCATGTTGTACTTGTCTCTGCTTGTCATGAGTTGCTAGGATGCAATAGCAAATACGCGAGGTGCTCAGTTGCTTCTACCTCTCATATTTCTTTGAGTAGATATTTGCACAACATACCCGTGTTTGATTGTAAAGCAAGTATACTTTGAGTGGGAAAATTAGGCACTCATTCAATCCAATTGAATATTTTTAACCCCTCCCTACGAAATGCTTTGAAAGTCAGGCAAGCATTCATCACTACAAAGGTTGTCAAGTTGTCAAGAAGTAGCTGAGTGGTCGGCAAACATCCGCACTCTTTCGAGGTCAAAACTCTAATTCTTAAGAAGATTTAAACAGGGGGTTTCGCTGGATAGTGTTCTCTCTCCGCTACTGTTTAACTTCTATATTTCGACCTCCCTCCACCACCAGAGGAAATTTCCGTTAGCGCATCTGCAGATAATTGTATAATATTGACGCCAGGCAATGGAATCGAAGGCAGATGTTCGAAAGTAGCCTGACAATCTCCCCCACTAAATCTTATTAATGAAATGGTCGAAGGAGTACAGACTGAATAGTAATACCACAGTCGATGGCATTAAAATTGTGTCTGTCAAAATCCATAGGATTTTAGGCATTACATTTTAAAGCCTGTGCTCCTTCAATCCATATGCGACCGTCTTCAGCGTTTTTTAACAACCGACGCTAAATATATTATATTTGAACCATTTGGTATTTAAAAAAGGGACCATATTATATTTTATCGAGTAATAATTAATTTAATTTCATACGTAAAATATACAGCTCCGTCCGCACCACCCCGTTCAGTCAACTGCTCAGTGATAAGGGATACCAACTTATTCCAATGTGAGAGCACCTCAAAATTAGCGTTTTTTCTAACATTTTCCATTGTAGCCGGAAAAAATAATAATTTTTGGGCATTCAAATTAAAACACCCAATCTTTATTATACAATAACAGGAGAGCTGGGCATCTCATTATCTCTGCAACTGCTGATGGCAGACTGACTTCATCGTCTCTTTGTTCCATCGCAAGTACTCGTTTTACGCTCTTCACTTAAGCGTATTAGTGGCAATCCGTGTGTATACGTAAATGATCACCTACGCTCTTTTAACATACATAGCATTGCAGCACCATACAGGAGAACTCTCACATAACGAATCTGTTTAATATAATATTTTGCATGAATTTGATTACCGAATGCAGTATCCCAACTACCAAGAAAATTATCTCCTAAAAACTCCAACAAAAAACCCCTAAATTCCCCTAAAAAATAATAATTATTAAAATAAATAATAAACTATAACATTAAAAGTTATATATTCAGTAATAGGAATATTTATGACTAAAAATAATCAAAATTATTGAATTAATAATAAATTTAAAATTGTTTAACTTATACGCCACCTTTGCTAGCACTCACCTTAGACATTATAGCCTTCACTAACAAACCGGTTCTTTTTAATGGAGTTCACAGTATTATTTTGAAAAGAAAATAGTGTAATTATTACATAAAAGAAGGCCGTAACGGATGGCAAGCAGGGGTGGTGTATAGCGGTGTGCAGTGTAGTGTGTCCTCAAGTGTGGTGTGATCGTGGTGCTTGGATTGGTGCATAGTGAAGTGATGTGAGGTGTTCTGATGTGGAATGTGTGTGCGATGGTCTGTTGGAATTTAGACTCATTTAACCATCCCGGCCCCCTAGGCAAATGTTAGTCCAAGTTAAAAGTTCGTTCAATTATTATTGATTTTTCAAAAGATGATAACTTTGTGAACATTTGTCCGATTTAAGTCAGTTATGCGCCATTTTGTTCGTAAACTTGTTGCCAACGCGATGCCAACTTCATTATATCCCTCCCGTAGAAGGTTGCGTCCCTATTGGCAAAAATCTCGGAAAGACAATTTTCACAGGTCTCTTTTGAGGCCAACCTCTCACCATTAAGAGCGTTAGCCATGGACAGGAAAAGATGGTAATCACTTGGTGCCAGGTTCGGACTATAAGGTGGGTGCACTAGGACCTCCCATCCGAGCTCCCGGAACTTCTCACTAAAGACGTGTGTAGCCTAGTGTTGTCCTGATGGAACACAATTCGGTCTCTGTTGATCAAAGATGGCCTCTTCTGAATGAGTGCTGCCTTCAAGCGGTCCAGTTGTTGGCAGTAGAGGGCTTAATTGAGCGTTTGGCCATAGGGGATCAACTCGTAGTAAATGATTCCTTGCCAATCCCACCAAACACACAGTAAAACCTTCCTGGCCATCAATCCGGTCTTGGGCACCGTCTGGGCCGTTTCCCCGAGCTTTGACCACGACCGTTTGCACTCGATGTTGTCGTAAGTGACCCATTTTCCATCGCCAGTCACAATTCGCTTCAGAAACGGGTCTATTTTGCTGCGATGCAGCAGCGATTCGCAGATGGAAATTCGGTCCATCATGTTTTTTTTGCGTTAATTCGTGTGGCACCCAAACATCGAGCTTCTTTTTGAATCCACTTATAGACTTTAAATGAAATCCCAAATAATAAGACATTTGAAGTTCAAACGACAAATGCCACCACTCATTGAGTTAAGGCGGGACTCAACTGGCAGTAGTTTCGGCTACACAGTCTGACCGGAGACTCAAATCTGGTACCACGAGGAGCAGAATGCCCTTGGACTTCGGTTCAATCTGCCCATTGGGTTCGGCCCTTTGGGGAGTATCGTGGTGGCTGTGGTTTAAACCTAAATGCTGGAAGGACTTGCAAAAAGCTCGTATTATTTGGAGCGCTTATCAACGCATTGTTTTGATACGTTGTGCTTTGGAGCACCGTGAGGTAAGGCCGTCGACGGCAGGTACTCACGTAAAACATACCGCACGTTGTACCACATGATGTGGCAGGTGTGGGTCGTCATATTGAGCGAACATTTCTGCTTGGTTTGGGATTGTTGTCAACGATTTTTTACTTTCGGGTTTATTAACTCGATTTATTTGAATTGAATATCATTTTAATTACGGGAGTACGGTCGTTAGGCAGGAAGCATAGTTATACGAGCTGTCTGGTTAGCGTTCCATACTCCGCCATTCTGTAGGGGGATACAATTTTCATGGGTTAGGACGTAATCTCCAAGTCTTTGCGCTTTTTCTGGAGTCTTCCATCGGTACTTCTTGTGGGAGTCCTTTAAATATTCTTCTTTCCATCGGCGGCTGAAGTTATGATTGAGAATTTTAATTATTTCACATCGGTTAAGTAGAGATAGCGACCCCACGTCTGGCTCAGGTATGGCCAGAATGGGTGCTGCGTTAAGAAAATGCCCAGGAGTCAGGGCTGCCAACTGTGAATTGAGATCGACTTCAATTCGAATTAATAATGTTATGAAATCTTCATATTTGTAATTTCCAGCTACCTTTTTGAAATGGGATTTGAAGCTTTTTATAGCTGATGCCCATAAACCACCTGTCGGGGTACCCAAAGTTGAGTTTGCCGGTGTCCCAAATAAAATAAAATTTTAATTAAAATACAACAAAATTTAACTTTAATTATTTTGAGTATATAGGGTATACATATTATAGACAATTTGTGTGGGTTAATTGTACAATATTTACTTGTATGTGTATGTTTGTTAAGGGTTATATGTATAATTCAATTTATGTGTTATTTGTTAGTTGGACTTAAATAATATAAATTAACTATATACCTATATATAACTTAATTGTAACCTGATGTGGGTTGATAATCCCGCGTAGATTTTGGTGGTGCTGCTGTTGTTATTGTTGTGCTGGGGCGATCTGATTTTCTTGCCTTTTTATGTCCGTCCGCGTTGATATCTGCTCCTGCTTGCTCATTTTTTCTTATTGGAATTATGAGCTATGTTGGTGCTGTTGAGCCTTTTGCATTGTCCTCTAATGTTCGTATTTATACGAGTTTGGAGAAAAATGCAGGGATGTGCATTTGGTATGAATACCCCAGCCGCCTTGCAGGGTCTGCGAATAAAAAAGTTATTAGATCTAGTTCGCGTTGGGTTAATGAATATTGCTTTAAAATGGATTGAGTGATTACTTAGGGTTTAAATCGCACAAGCACCGGTTAGAGTCCAACCGAGTGCAATGTTTTGTGCGATCACGGTGCTGTTGTCTTGGTTGAATAATCCGGGTTTCATTATCCTTGGGTAGATGTCTGCTCCCAGTACCATCATGATTTTATCATACTTGTGGAACATAGGGTCGGCTAGGACTAAATGGTCGAATCTCTTAAAGATTTCGCCACCAATATCACGATTGTAGGGTTGGGTCGGTAATTCCTGCATCATAAGACAGTTGACCTCGACATGCCAGTCGGAATCAGTTAGTGACCCTATGACAATTTTACATATACGGTGATAGTCAAGATATGTTTTCGGTAACCTCAATCTTTGAACCAGCTCAGAGGCAATTATTGTTACCTTTCGGGTCGGGTTAATTATAGCACGTATTTTATTCCATTTGCCATGGTGTTTTATTTTTATCATGGCAGTGGATATAAGGGTCGGCTTGTGCAGTCTTTTGTCGCTCTTTGTTGTTTTGATTGTCTCTTTGCAAAACAACCTGGGGTGTCCGTGTAGGGTTGAATGATGCTCTACGTTACACATGCTACATCGTTTTACGCTTGTGCATCTTTGCGTTGAGTGCGTTCTGGTCAAGCAGTTGACGCAGTACCGATAATTAGTTACTGCCTCAAACTTTTCGTGAATGTTCATTTTTGTAAATTTTGAATATGTCACCAATCGGCGATCCTTTTTACACAATCCACAGGCGACGTGTTTATGTGTGCGTTTTGATGAATGGGTGATAGTTCGTCAGGCCGTGTGGTGGGTACTTCCTCTTTCTTCTCGAATGGGGGAGAGGGTCGCTTTAAAGCGATGTAAGCGTCTAGCCAGGGACCCATTGTCGCAGAGTGGGGTGATGCTGAGTGATCGTACGGTGAAGGCTGGGCTGCTCTGTCGACTGTAGATTGATTTGATGCTATTTTAAAGAGCCATGTCACTATAAAGAAATGAGATTAGTTATTTGGTAAGGTGACTATTTTGGTTATTGGGCGGGTAACTGTTCCTTGAAAAGTACGTATGTCAACTACTCTGGTCTTATTATCTGCACCGAGATAGGTTTTTTCGATGCGACCAAATTTCCATTAATTTGGAGGTAGAGTTTCTTGGCATGTAACTACCATAGCATTGGCCTCTATATTGCGATGAGGGTATTTCCACTTATACCGTTTGTGGAGTTCTTTGAGATATGCTTCTTTCCAACGTTTGCAGAAGTGTTGTTGAAAGATACTCCTTTAACTTTTGCCATCTATGTGCGATGCTTAGCTATGCATCTTCTAAGTTAGATTCTGCTGGGTTTAATAAAGGGGTACCTCTTAAGAAATGGCCTGGAGTTAAAGGTTCTATATTCCTGGTGTCTTCACTTAGCGGGCTTAAAGGTCGAGACATCAAGCAGCTTTCGATAAGGGTTAGAAGGATAGAGAATTCTTCGAAAAATAATTTTTGGATTTGGGACACCTTTTTTAAGTGGCTTTTAAACTTTTCACTCCTGCTTCCCAGAGTCCACCCATGTGTGGAGCTCCTGGAGGATTAAAGTGCCATTTGATTTTTTGGTGCGCTTCACTAGTTGTTAATTGTGTTTTTAGTGATTTATGAATTCTCGTCGATCTTTGATTAAGAGTTTAGACGAAATTAGTACCATTGTGCGAATAGAGATCGGCGGGTCATCCGCGCCTGAAAAAGAATCGTGCGAATGCGACCATAAATGCTTGGGTGGTGAGATCGCGCGCTGCCTCCATCTGCTTGCTGCTTTGGTTGCAAAATAAACAAATATGCATACATAACATTTTGTGATCAAGCATGCTCTGCCGGTGTAATTTTTATGTCATAGGGACCGGAGAAGTCGATTCCTGTTCCTGCGAATGGGAGGGTTAGAGTGGTACGTTCCGCTGGAAGATAATTCGGCTGAATTGCTCAATCGGCCATTAACTCGCATTATTCCTTTGTAATCGATTAAAATGCTTAGGGTCAAAATTGTACTTTTTCTGTGTACACTGGTTTTTTAAGTTAAAGTTTCATACTCCCTTCGTGCGGGTAGTTTTGAACTCGTCTGGAGTTATCTCCAACGTTGTGTATGGCTGTTGTGATCTGTTGGGTGACGCATTCGAGCATAATCTGAATAAATATGCTATGACTCGAATGGCTTTGACGAAAGTCTTGATTGGCCGCAGTTCCAGTTTGTATCGATTGATTTTTGGGTAATTGGCCAATGTTTCGGGTCGAGTTTTAGCCATTGGGGTCCGTGCCACCAGAGGTCATTGTTAATTATTTCCAGAGGTGTGCATCCGCGACTATCCAGATCTGCCGGATTGTCCTGGCTTTCGCTGTGACGCCAATTTTCGGTTCCAACCTTTTCTGCATTTGTGGCAACTCGATGGGATACAAAGGTTGTCCATGAGAATGGGGGTTTGCTTAGCCAAGAAAGGACAATTGTAGAATCCGTCCAAACGTGAGTGCGGTACTGAGGAATGTTTTATTGGGTTAAGGTCGCATCCACTAGATTCGCCAGAAGAATCGCTCCGCAAAGTTCTAGCCTTGGTAAAGATATACTTTTTATAGGGGACACACGAGTCTTGGATATCAAAAGAGTTGTCTAGGTGTTTGTGTTTGTTGAAACACTGATGTATAGGTTTGCTGCGTAAGCTTTTTTTGATGCGTCAGAGAATCCGTAGAAATTGATGATCGCGGATGTCGAAAAGTGAGTCCACCGAGGAATTTCAATCAGATTTAGGATTTCGTAGTCCTTTATTAAGGTTTTCCAGCGATGGAGAGTTAAGGGTCTTAAACTTTCATCCCAATCGGATTTATCGAGCCATATTTGTTGCATTATTATTTTGGCTGTGACTACAAGGGGACTGAGCCAACCAGCTGGGTCGAACAATTTTGCTATAATCGATAATACTTCTCCTATAGTAAACGATGTCTTATCGTGAATAGGGTTGATGAGAAAAAAGAATGCATCTTTTTTTGCATTCCATCTGCTCCCCAGTGTTTCTGTGCTATTAGATTCCGGTAAACTGAGTAAGTTGGTATCCAACAGCTGTTCTTGTGTGATTCCAGCTAAGACTTTTCGGTCATTTAAGGTCCATTTGCGTAGAGCAAATCCTGCGGACTCCAAAGATGAAGTGAGTTCGTCTCGTGCCATTTGCTATGTCATGTGCTCCTGGAAGTACATCATCGACTTACATTCCGTTTCGAAGTATCTCTGCTGGTACGGATAGCTAAATATGAGGCACAGTTAATACCAAGCGCAACAGTTTGTAGTTCAAAATCTTCTATGGGGTCTTTAGGCGAACTTCTAAATAAGATTCTTTCAAGTGGAGTGTGTTTGCTTTCGAAAAGTATTAGACGATAAATTTTTGGAATATATGCATTGAATACGATTCGAAACATACGCCACTTTACCACTAGTATTACCAGGTCTGCTTGCAGAATAGGTCCAGTGTGTAATATATCGTTGAGACTGTTTCTATTTGAGGTAGGGCATGATGTGTTGAATACCTGTTCTGTTTTTATTTCAGGTTTTCTAGAAAAGGATTTTTCATTTCTTAGAAACTGAACTAAAGCTATATGTCTTGAGTTGCCCAAGTCTATTTTTTCTGGGGTTTTAAAGGGTAATGTTACCATGTAGCGCCCAGTTGAGTGTCTTCGGGTTGTTTTTTGATAATTTTGCTCACACAGTATGTCCGAAGTTGATTTTTCGTGGAACTTCTCGGGAGTGAAGGTAGCTTCTGACCCAGAGTCGATTAGTGCTCGAGCCGTATATAATTGCCCTTTGTAATAAACTTGCACTATGGCAGTATCTAGCAAAACCTGCTTTTTACTTGAGTTGTGTGGGTCTTGAGTTTTATGTTCAGTGGACTGTAAGAGGGTTGAGTAGGCTAGCGGATTTTTATTGGGATTAGGGGTTGGGAGGTACTACTATTGGTAGAGTCAAGAGGCGGATTCGAGGCTCTTGATCCTTGCGGGAGCGATTGAGGCCGGGATGGGCCTATGCAGAAGAGTGTTATGTTCCTTTCTACAAATTCTGCATGAGTATTTGCTCTTGCAATCCTTGAAGCTATGCGATAATGCAAGGCAATTAAAACAGTAACCATTATTTTTTATTACGTATATTCGGGTCTCGACATTCATTTGTAAAAACTTTGGATTGGGTAACTGGAGCGGAGTCAGTTAGATTTCCTACTGCATTCAAAGATTTGTATCTATGGGTGAGAAACGCGTCGAAACTTTTCCATGATGGTATTTCGGAGTTGTCTTCTAGGGTGTCCTCAAATTGCGTAGAGTAAATCCTGCGGACTCCAAAAACTTAAAAAAAAACCAAAAAACAAGGTGTCCCAAATTGATGAAGTAAAGTTGTAGGTAGTTTAAATCCTCATAAGGAGATTAAGAATGGGTCCCATCGTGTCTACGTATACATTATGCAGATTTGTAAGACAATTGTTAACGGTCCTCTGAAGGTGTTTAATAGCGCTTCCACTTTCCTGGTTTTCTTGGGGTAAATTGAACAAAATTTTTAATTGCGCGTTGACTTGAATTTGTTTGTTTTCGTATTGCGATACCCGGTCCCACCATGCCATCAAGAAACCATCATTTGTTAATGGTGCGTTTTTAACTATTGCTCTTGCTTCTCTTCGGGTTTTTTGAATTAGCTGAAACAGTCTCTCCACGTTACTAATTTTGTGATTGTTTACATATTATATATGGCCGTAAACATGTCTCTGAATGAGGGCCAGGTTACGAAGTCGCCATAAAACATGTCCGTGTCACAAGGGGGTAGATGAATTGAAGATCCTATGTCCCGCGATGTGTTTTCATCTGAAGCTCGTTCTTTTATTGTGGGGGTTGGGGTCTTAAGATCATCTATAGCTTGGTTAATGGATCCCAAACATTTCAAATATAATTGATGACCTGTTTGAAATTTTTCTTTTACTTTTGAGAAGTCAATAGTCACACCGGGTTTTGTGGGGTTCTACCAAAGGCATCGTACGACTTGTTTGCCTTATCGTAAATAGCGTTGAGTTCAACTCTTTTTATTTCCAGAGTGTAAACGGATTCAATTTCGGGGTGGGTTTCGTAATGTTCTTCAATATATTCGAATAAATCCGAAATACAGAACTTAAATTCTTCCATTTTCGATAGAAAATTTGTTTATTTATTTATTATATAGATATGTATGTATATATCGCAATAATTTATAAAATTGAAATGAAACAAATAATAAATTTGAAGTAATTTTTCTTTATTTAAATTTTAACAAGCAAATTCCTGAATGCTGAGAATTTCCAAAAAAAATTTTTTTTGTGTGTATCTTATATTATATATGCACAATATTTAAAATTTCGTTGAACGAAAAATTTCCTACTGGGTCTTTTGAATTTTTTCCTTCAGGGTTTTTTGCATGCTCGCAATGTACTCGCAATGAATATTTAACAGAGTGGGTAATGCAATTTGAATATATGTATATATATATAATATATATATGTGTATATGTACGAACTGGTACCAAGAGTAACGCTACTTGGCTTTTCAAAAATATATATTATATAATATATGGTAAGTACGTACTCATGTATTATGAACAATGTGCTAAACGGAATATGGCAATAACAATTTCGCAAATACTTTGTACTTAATACTTGTTAAGCACAAGATTTATTTTATTATTTACTTATATTATATTTGTTTTCACTTTGCACTTTTATTCCGTATTGCACTGACATATTATTATTATATACATTTAAAAATTTGGGTGTATGTACTCCCACCTATGTAATCCTTGTTGCTTTTATAAATCCAAGTTTGTGGTTGATTGGGTGGGTGAATATATAACTTCTGATGATCCAAACGGTGGTTGATTGGGTGGGTGGATATATATAAACGTTGTTTAATTGGGTGGGTTTTATTTTATCGGAAAGGAATCCGGCTCGAAAGACCAAAATGTCGGGGTACTCGACGTTGAGTTTGCCGGTGTGCCAAATAAAATAAAATGTTAATTAAAATTCAGCAAAATTTAACATTAATTATATTTAGTATATAGGCTATAAATATTATAGACAATTTGTGTGGGTTAATTGTACAATATTTATGTGTATGTTTGTTAAGGGTTATATGTATAATTCAATTTATGTGTTATTCGTAAGTTAGAATTAAATAATATAAATTAACTATAAACCTAATTGTAACCTGATTTGGATTGATAATCCCGCGTAGATTTTGGAGGTGCTGCTGGGGCTATCTGATTTTCGCCCCTTTTTATGTCCGTCCGCGTTGATATGTGCTCCTGCCTGCTGATTTATTCTAATTGGAATTATGAGCTATGTTGGTGCCGTTGAGCCTTTTGCATTGTCCTCTAATTCGTATTTATACGAGTTTGGAGAACAATGCAGGGATGTGTTCATTTGGTATGAACACCACCCATATGAGGAGCACTTGAGGGGATTAATTGCCAATTAATGGGCATTTGATAAAGTCCACAAAATTTTTTTCGGTAGCTCTTTGAGCGCCGATAAAGGTATTACCATTGTCGCTCATTATCTTCGATGAAAAACCGCGTCGTTCGACAAAGCGAGCAAATGCCGCAAGGAAAGCCTCTTTTGTCAGATTAATAAAAAGTTCATCGTGTACTGCTTTTGTCGTAAAACAGACAAAAACAGCCACATAACCTTTCATCAGAGTGGGAAACCTTACCATGGTCCCATTTATCTGAAAAGGCCCAACAAAATCGATGCCTTTGATGGAGAAAGGCAGCGCGAAGTTGCAGCGTGGAAGTACTGCCATAATCTGTGTTTGCATCTTCTGCTTGTGCGTAGTGGGGATTTAGGAGTAATGTGGCAAGTCGAGACTTCTCTGGTATAATTATGGGATGGCGTTCATTTATCGTTAGACTGGCATTAGAAAGCCGACCCTTTACCCGAAGAAGACTTTTCGTGTCTATGAATTGATTTAACACTAAGAGTGAGCTATTTTTATCAACCGGCTTAATTCTCTTAGTAATGATATTTCTCAACTGAAGTAACGCGCTTGAGTAGATGTGATAAAACTTAGCTTTTTGTAAGGTAAGTCTAGGGTGTATTGGAGGTACCCCTTAACTATGAATTGGAGCATGTAAGCAATTACCCTGAGGGCTCGGGGTGCGCTGAAAATCGTTCACGGATGTCGATATCCTCCAATGTTGTGTGAAAAAAGCACATTTTTCGTCTTTCTGTACTTCTTTTACTTGTGCTGACTTTAGTAGTACGCTACTCTGATTTTCGCTGTGTAACGTTCGAGTTTTAAATGCTTTTGAGCAGCATGGTGATTCTTGGCAATTTCGGGATTTGCTGATGCAACTAAACCCGTGGCTTTTTTCATATCGCTTCGGAGATTACATTGTTGCCTGAGAGAATACCTCCAATTAAATTTCGTGAAGATATTACGTCAAATAAAAAAGTTTCTCATACAAGTACTTGATTTTGATTGTTCAGTTTGTATGGCAGCTGTATGCTATAGTGGTCCGATATCGGCCGATCCGACAAATAGACATCTTCTTAGTAGGGAAAGAACAGGTGCATAATTTCAGAACGATAGCTTAAAAACTGAGGGACTAGCTTATATATATACAGACAGACGGACATGGCTAAATCAACTGAGCTCATCATGGTGATTAATTAAGTATATATTTTATTGGATCTCCAACGTGTCTTTCTGGGTGTTACAAACCCTGTGGCAAACTTAAGGGTGTATTCTGGTTTAAAAAAAAAAATAATAATAATTTTTTTAAATATATTTGTAGTATAACCCTTTAAGGCTTTGCACAAACTGTTTGCCACGTGCGCATACTCTTAAAAAGTGTGAAAGCAAATTCAATAGCGTATATTGCCACAAAACACATCATTCAATGTTACCTATCACCTCAAAATAATGTTAAAAGGTCACAACGATCATTTATAGTGTCTAGGGCACAAAATAGGCAAATGCTGCAAACAAAACTAGCCAATTTTGAAATCATGAGAGTGAATGGAAGAGTAGTTCAAAACTCAAATAAAATCTAACCCCTTTCCCTAATATATCTCAAAGCGGATAAGCGCATTCAAACAAAAGCTATAGGCTTACCGCAACTAACAAATATGCTTCCAAGCTATCACATAGATTTTCTATTAGGCAGCGATCTCATACCACAGATAATACTCGAAGATATTGGGCAAATTTCAAGCTCCAAGCACAAAAACCGCAGGGTTTCCGTTAAAAATAATATAGGCGAACCACCCTAACATTTTAAAAGACATACGTAAAGAAAATCTGTTGGACACTAAATTGTTTTAAAGGAAAGTACAACAAAAACTCTGGGAATTCAATGGAATGGGATATCTGGTCAGTTTTCATACTGAGAGACTTCAGAGTCAATATCTGTATTATCCACCATAACGAAACGACAAATTCTATCCTCTGTGGCAAAATTTTCGACTCCGCAGGAGAGCTTTCTGCAATTATGATACAAGCGAAAATCCGCATACAAGAATTATGGCTAGACGGAACCGACCCCGCAGGAGAGCTTTCGGCAATTATGATACAAGCGAAAATCCTCATACAAGAATTATGGCTAGACGGAACCGATTGGGAAGAACAAGTGAAACCACTTCGTTTAAAAAGGTAGTTCCAAAAAGTAAATTCCATGATAAGTAAACTATTCCCCAGACTATATAATATGGTGCCACAAGTTATGTGCACACACAAACCGATACCGCGAACTGTCTATGTGGCGCGCTACTACTTGCTAAATTAGTATCCATGATGCAAACGCATTTGAACATGACTGATTATTTGCTTAACAAATTTATCGGGAAGCACATATCTTTCCCACTCTATTCAAATTTTAAAAATAAAAGTTTCCGTTAAACTTAGTATTTTGACCATTTCGGTTAAACCACAAGTTTATTTAAAATTATAACAACAATGTTTATGCAAAGTAACAATATGATGTAAACGAGGGGAGCGTTGAGAATCCAATTCCGCGAAACGACTTTCGGATGATGGCGATCAAAATCATGAGGTATCGGTGTCCAACAGTTGTCAACGAACAGTTGCGCGTAAGATCGCTACCTTGTCGAATCAGGTGTATATGCGAATATTGATGTGGCGCTCAGGCCCGTAGACGAAAACGAATGATATATAGCGAATGAGTGTAGAAGCGATGATCCAATCCTTTTTGTTGGTTGGTGGTGTGAGGCGTCCTCGTGTGTGGTGATATTCAGCGTGTGGTGACATCCTGTATGGGGTTCTCAGGAGTGGTGTGTATTCTTAGAGTGTGCCAATAATGTACCTGTTTGGTTGGTGTATACATATATGCGAGGGGGAGGCTTAGCTCATTTAACCAATGATAAAATTTATATCATATTTCTGGTCCGTTTCTGAAATAGTTTTAGCCTGGCTAGTAAAACCAGCACATGCATAAAGTATGAATATCTTCAAAAGAACGTCTCCAGTAATTGACCTAGTAGGATCTGCCACTTGGCGACACGTAGCCAGAGCTGACAATCCTCCAGATCTAGGTACAAGAGGGGGCATACCGATGCAGCTTGCCACCACAACTCTCTGGTGGAATGGCCACCGATGGCTAACAGAATCACCGGATTCTTGTCCACAATCGGCCATGCGCAACATAATTGCCCCAAAATATCGAAAAATCTACTCTTTCCACACACAATCGGAAGATACTGACATCCTTGAGGGCTTTTCATCGATCCCCGTGCCCTTAGAGTAAACGCCTACGTTCTAAAATTTAGAGAGCGACTTAAAATTAAAGTTAAGGGAGTACCCCCAGTATACCCCAAACGAGGTCACTCTTATCGCACATACTCAAGTGCGCTACTTCAACCGCGAGATCTCACTACTAATATAATCGAGAATTGATAAAAAGAGCTTACTCTTAGTATTAAACCTTTTCCTCGAGACGAAAGGTCTACTTCGAGCGGATGGTCGGCTGGTCAACTCTAGTCTGACATACAAAGAACGCCATCCCATACCTACCCCCGAAAAGTCACAACTTGCCACATTTTACCTTCATTATTCCCATTTACTTTGTTAAACAAGTTTCGCTGAAATTGTACGAATTGGTAATTTATCCCCCCAAGCGCTCCTGACATGGGTGGTTTATGGCAATCAGCTGTAAAAAGCTTTAAATTCCACTTCAAAAAGGTAGCTGGAAACTACAAATTGAATAATGAAGAATTCACGACATTCTTAATTCCCGCCGTTCTCAATTCACGGCCCCTGAGAACGCTCTCACAAAATCCCTTAGACTTACACAGCTTTAAGTCCAGAGCTTTTTTTCAAAGGAGCACCCATTCTGGCCATACCTGATCCAGGCGTGGAGTCACTATCCTTATTATTCCGATGGGAAAGAATTTCAATTCTCCATCATGATTTCAGCCGTCTATGGAAAGAAGAGTATTCAAAGGACGTCTACAATTATTACCGCTGAAAAACTCCTGAACAAGCGTGATTGTCTACCCCCTACCGAACGCCGGCTTGGCCGCATAGAAATGCTACATTACGGCTCCGACGCTCATAGGACGAGTCATTGATCTCCGTACATAAAGTGGAACGCTCACCAGACCATTTGTGAAGTTGTGCTTTTTACCAACCGCCGATAATAGCAACAGAGCGCGTGGCAAACAATCAATCGATATTACCAAAGGAAAATTCACAGAATCAGCATTAAACCATAGTAGTAGAGATTGAAAATCTGTTGAGGTAAAATATTACGCTCTTTTAGCCTTTGACATAGAAGGCGCTTTCAATAACATTCAGTCTAATATTACTTTCGCACAGTCAAGTTAATTTAGTACATTAAGATTATAATTTAGAAACCATTGTTTGCATTTCGCACAGCCGGCTACACGATTAACGATAGGCGGTATTAATGACCAGCTGTTATACTTGCTTGTGGTCTTCATTTTGTATTTTTTCTGCTGATTAAAATTCATCAGCTGAGCAGTGGAATAGGGGTGAGGTGGACAATGGCACAGAGATAAATATCTATATGGACCTGCCCAAACTGGATAATGGTTTGGGAGGTGATATCTTTGAGCAAAATTCAATACCAGATCCGCTTTTCGACTAGCAGATCACTGGAGTAACTTCGAATTGGAGATCACAGCAATTAAAGAAACACTATTCCTGACAAACAGGATTCTTATAACTAGAAATATATATATATTCACAGATAGGCAACGGCTTTTAGATCACTAAAGTCTCTTAGGGTATCATTAAGAGTAGTGAAAGAATGTCTTGATCAATTAGTGGGACTATTTTTTTAACGACAATCCTCTATTGGGTTCAGAACATAACTTAACTGTGAAGCAGACGAACTATACAGATCAGGCACTATTTTAAAATTAGACTCATATAAAGAGGGAATACTTATGCCTATTTATATAGCCGAGTTTCAAAAAAGCTGTTAAAGCTGCTAATAGATAGAAGAGGAAGAGAATCGTAACTATCGATTGCGCCTTTGAATGTCCATGGTATGTTCGCGAATATCGGTTCGCTTTCTTTTTTTATATTATCTCCCTATGTAAAATATTAACTGGATAGTGGAAATTTATTGATCCGGCGTGATACAAATCAAAAGGCGAAGACGTTTTAATTTCAATTGCTTTATGATAATGATTAAATGAGTTTTAATTGTATTTCTTATCCAGTTCGCGATTTGCACACTTCTGAATAATTATTCAGGCAGTTAATTTGTTAACAAACAATTCAGGTATCATGAAGCAAAAAGTGGGTTTCTAAGTAAATGTAAGTAAATTATATAACATTAACTTATGGATATTAACTCTCTTTGATTCGCTATTTCTCTGCTCGCATCGCCTCTCTTGTCAAAAAAAACTACATAGAAGTACTAAGGGAGTACCCCCAGTATACCCCAAACGAGGTCACTCTTATCGCACATACTCAAGTGCGCTACTTCAACCGCGAGATCTCACTACTAAGATAATCGAGAATTGATAAAAAGAGCTTACTCTTAGTACTAAACCTTTTCCTCGAGACGAAAGGTCTAGTTCGAGCAGATGGTCGGCTGGTCAACTCTAGTCTGACATACAAAGAACGCCATCCCATACCTACTACCCATTTACTAGTGCTACCCTCCGAACATCGCATAATGCAACAAATAGTCTGCCAAGAGTTTTATATTCCCCGACGCAAGCCTCAAGTAAAATAGTACATTTACATGTCCAAAGTGTGCGTAACGTACAATCAAAAAAAGCCAATGCAGATACTGGCAGCACTTTCCCCTGCACGCTGCAAGTTCGCTCTGCCCTTTACAATAAGAGGTGTCGAGGGTTAAGGCTTCAATGTAAAGGTCTCTCACCTTGCCGTTTTTGTTTGTTTTACGACAAAAGCTGTACAACTTGAGCTATGTACAAATCTGACGACAGAGGCTTTTCTCGCGGCATTCGCTCGCTTCATCGGACGGCGTGGTTTCGCTCAAAAATGATGAATGGCAATGGTAAAACAATTATTGGAGCCCAAAAAGCCACTGAAAAACAGTTTGTGGACTTTGTTAGACAAGTTTCGCTGAAATTGTACGTATTGGTAATTTATCCCCCCAAGCGCTCCTCACATGGGTGGTTTATGGGAATCAGCTGTAAAAAGCTTTAAATTCCACTTCAAAAAGATAGCTGGAAACTACAAATTCAATAATGAAGAATTCACGACATGGCACAGGGTTAAATATCTATACGGACCGGTCCAAACTGGATAATGGTGTGGGAGGTGATATCTTTGAGCAAAATTCAATACCAGATCCGCTTTTCGGCTAGCAAATCACTGGAGTAACTTCGAAACGGAGATCACAGCAATTAAAGAAACACTATTCCTGACAAACAGGATTCTTATAACTAGAAATATATATATATTCACCGATAGGCAACGGCTTTGAGATCACTAAAGTCTAGAAGGGTATCATTAAGAGTAGTGAAAGAATGTCTTGATCAATTAGTGAGACTTCTTATTTCACGACAATCCTCTATTGGGTTCAGAACATAACTTAATTGTGAAGCAGACGAACTATACAGATCAGGCACTATTTTAAAATTAGACTCATATAAAGAGGGAATACTTATGCCTCCGAATACTTATAAATAATTAATCGCGAACGGGTTATTTATATAGCCGAGTTTCGGGTGAAACAATCTCAGACTTCTTCAAAAAAGCTGTTAAAGCTGCTAATAGATAGAAGAGGAAGATTATCGTAACTATCGATCGCGCTTTTTTTGAGAATGTCCATGGTATGTTCGCGAATATCGGTTCGCTTTCTTTTTTTATATTATCTCCCCATGTAAAATATTAACTGGATAGTGGAAATTTATTGATCCGGCGTGATACATATCAAAAGGCGAAGACGTTTTAATTGCTGGCGAAGATAAAATACGTTTAAACATTGTTGGGCGCTTGTGGAAGCTACTGGTATTATAAGTACCAATTGCTTAATGATAGTTCAATGACAGTTCGCGATTTGCACACTTCTGAATAATTATTTAGGCTGTTAATTTGTTAACAAAAAAATCAGGTACCATGAAGCAAAAAGTGGGTTTCTAAATAAATGTAAGTAAATAATATAACTTTAACTTGTGGATATTAACTCTCTTTGATTTGCTATTTCTCTGCTCGCATCTCCTCTCTTGTCAAAAAAAACTACATGTAAAAACAACAACAAAGTCAACGAGTTGAATTCGTGTAAGAGAGTATGGGGCTACCCTGTTAAAGTAGTGTTGCCGCTACAATGCTACCAAGTTTTGTTTTGTATATTTTAGTTGAGTTTTACTATTGTTAATGTATTGTAGTAATTTATAGAAAACAAAAATTAAGGGTTCCAGCAAGATATTTTAACGCGAAAAAAGAATTCATCTACTAAGAAATAATAATAACAGTATTGCGGATGTATTAGAAGACATCTTAGCGCACCGTTGCACCACAAGAGTGCCCGTTTGTTTGAGCATCTGGAATAGTTTGTTCGATTTGTAATAGAGTAATGCTTATCGAATCGAAGACAGCTGTTATATAATTGTATATCTATATGTGGTATATCGATATTACAATAATATATAATAATGAATATCTTAAACATAACTTTACAAAATTGCGTATGTTGATCTATTATTATTAATACATATGTATGTATCTACTTTATTTATTGGAATTGTCATCAAAAATTGTAATATATATGCATGCGAATGCATAAGATCAGTTATTTATATTATGAAGTTCTTTCGTTCTTCTGGTTCATTGTAGCACAAAATTTACAATGGAATATTGCATATCTTAACCTAAAATAGTCTTATATTTTATGTTAAAATATCAGTACAGTTTTTGACTTTTTTTAACATAAAAGTCAAGGTAAGCACTATATATAATAAACTTATGTTCAGTAGCATGTTAAATATTATTTCAACTTTTCTATTACTTTTTATATAGTCAACTTTTTTTTAAAAATTGTATTAAAATTCTAATTTTAGTACACTAATAAATACAACAAAATTTTTTTGATTCTGTTCTTCATTCTACATATCTGGAAAATTTGTCCAGGCCACAATTTTTAAATTTTTAAAATTTAAATTACCTAAAAATAATCTACAAATTAACCGATACCCGACCCTACTAAATGAAGGTAACCAATTCACTACTGCTTTTGTATTTACAATTTCTCCACTCTTACTAACACATACCCACATGTAAGTTTTTGTTGTTAAAGGAAGTAAGATGAGCAACATCTATGAAGCTAGATAGTGGAATGTATAAGAAATAGAGGCACATATATAAAATGATGATGGCAAAAATTATCGCTATTGAATTTGTCATTTGAACAAAATATATAAAAAGTATCTAGGTAAGGTGCATTTTTAGTATAATTATAAATAACACATTAATTATAAACCAAACAGAAAACGAAGATAACAATTAGTAAAAATATACCATAATATACATATAATTTATATAAAGCTAAACACTAACTGTTGTTTGTATCACCTGAAAATAATCGAGTAAGATATAAGTATATAATATATTATATATAATATATATAAATGATCAGGATGACGAGATAAGTTGAAATCCGGATGTCTGCCAGTCCGTGCAAGCTGTGACGTAAAAAGTGAAATATTCTAATGAAACAAGGTACACGTGCTCCTTGGCCAAAAAGTTAAACGAAAAATTATAAGACGCCATAACTAACTTAACTAACTTAATAAAGATATGAAACTAAAATTTGACACAGGGGTTTACGGAAGTAAATGGCACCTGTGAGCTAAACTTTTGGAAAGGAGGTTGGGCGTCTCTCTATAAAGGGGTTTAATGTACATATTTTCTAAACTATTCAATCTATTATAATCAAATTCGCACAGAAAAGCACGCTTTCCCCAAAACTCCTAAAACCGCGGTAGATCAATAAACAAATGCGACAGAAACATAAAATTTTACACCCGAGATCATAGGAGAGGGCTTTATGGCACCGCCCACACTTAGAAGAAAACCCATATGTCGGGACTCCCATACATACTTACTTCCCTTGTAACACAATTTTAAATTCCACCTGAATCTTTCACTTCCCAGTATACAAATCAAGAATTAATCAATGTGTATGGATAAAACTTTTCACAAATAGTGCCTTTGAAGATTAGCACCTTAAATCGCATCAATAATTCCCTTAGTCACCCTATACCTAATAAAAAAATTTCCGGCTGACTTTATACCGCAAATATCGGTCAGTATGATATGATATATGACCTATAATATCGTTTCTTTCAATATGGATGATAAGATTTCTAAGTGTCATTTTGGCCACTTTTAATATGTCATGATCTTTTCATGATCATTGTATTCAGTAATGTTTGCAATTTTATCATGGAAAGATATACGAAAGAACAACGTTTATAAATTATTCAATTTTATTGTCAAAATAATCGTTTTCCGATGATTATTTTTAAGAAATTCATCTTCTCCGATGAGGTTCACATTCATCTGAGTGGGTGCGGTAAATAGAAAAAACTGTCGTTTCTGGTGCGAAGTAAATCCACATATTATTCATAAACAACCTTTAAATGCATCTAAATTGACAGTGTGGTGTGTTTTTTGGTCTGGTGGAATGATCGGCTCGTACTTCTTTTAAAATGAAACTGGTGACACCGTTACTGTCAATGGGGTGCGGTATAGATCGATGATAACCAACTTTGTATTGCCGTAAATGAAAGAAGTTGATCTTGACAACATCTGGTTCCAACAAGACGGGGCTACGTGCCACACAGCACTTGTAACAACTGAATTATTGCGAAAAAACTTTGGAGATGGGATAATTTCAGGAAATTGTGACATTGAATGGCCTCCAAGAAGTTGTGATTTAACACCATTAGACTACTTCTTGTGGGGTTATTTGAAGTCATTGGTCTTTAGCAATAAACCAGACTCTCTTCAAGCTTTAGAAGTCAATATTGAACGTGCTACTCATTACTTTTTTTATTGTTAATGTATCTTTATTTCTTGAATATGTTTACTCAAAGCCTAACAATAAGTAATAAAATCTAAAATCTAATAAAAACTAAGCATTCTCAAGGTTTTAGTTGAGAATGTTTGGTGATACGATGTTCTTTAGAAGGCTGGTAGCTCTTTTTTTTTTTAAGTGGGTTTGATTACAGGACTGTAGTAAGGCATTAGCTAATGGATTTGGATGGTTATGGATTTTAAGTTCATAGTTCTTACTGAAGTCCTCTTCTTTCTTTTTTACTATAGGAATACCAAGATCTTTGTGAATGTTTTCAATTCGAATTTACCATGGTGAACTCGTTATAGCTCAAAGGATTTTTGACTGGAAAATCTGCATTCTATCGATGTTAGCTGCACAGGTCGCACCCCACAGTTGAATACCATACATCCCAATTGGCTTTATTACTGGGTTGTATAACAAAACTTTATTGGCAAGGTTGAGTTAAGAATTTTTATTTAGATGCCAGTTTAAATTTGCTGCTCTTAATTTCATGCTAGTTATTTTACTGGATTTATGTTTTCTTCATGTGAGCCTTACGTCCAAGTGAATGCCAAGATAAGTTACATCATTTGCATGTGGTACTGAGATGTTAGTCATTTTAATCGGCTGATACGTACTTTTGTTTTTTAACATTTATTCGCCACTCGGCTAGCCATTTTTCAACCAAAGCTGATGGGACATTTATTATAAATATAAATATCCTATTTTTTTAAATAAGACTCTAATGTTTTATATAATTTAAAAGAGAATAATTTTTTATTTTTAATATATAAAAGGCCAAACCTTAACGAATGCCTGAGCCACATCAAGGAATATTGCTGCACCATACTCTCTGTACTCGAATGCTCTTCTTATTTCATTAGTAGTTCTATTTACTTGCTCTACTGTGCCGTGTTTTGCACGAAACCCGAATTGGTGCGTTGAAATGGAATTATTATTATTATTGAAACATAGACATCTTTGATAGTAAAACTTTTTAAAATATTTTGGAAAGGCAGGGTTAGTTGTCAGAAGACGCCTGTTTTAAGTCGGGTTTATCTATCATGATGATCCGCGACTTTTTCCATGAATTTGGGTAGTGTCCGAAACTAGAAATTGCATTAAAAAGTAAGGAGAGCATTACCACAGCAATATTTGGTAGCTCCTTGAGCATCTTTGGAGTAAAATTTTCGTGTCCTGATGACTGTTTTGGATTCAGTTTTTTTTTGTGAAATATGATTTTGTGTGTCCACACTCTTGGCAGTTAGTGCATTGTACTGGACCATTTCTGTTATGGGGTTCATCAATGGTACTTCTACGGTGGAGGAGATATTTAAATTATATATCAGATACGTTTTATTTTTCCTTAGCTGGTTAACATTTGGCATCAATTCAATCTTGAACATTGGTTGTGTCTTACTCCGGTTTTAACCTCATAACCACATTCTTTAAGAGCTTCCCTGATTTCATTAGAGTCTACCGAAGACTCTACTAGGTCTTTACAGCTCTTCAGTTGATAAGAGTAGTAATTTTTATTATTATTGGACAAACATTTTCAGATTTCCATAAACGTATTTTGTCTACAATGTCACTTAATTTCAATACAAGAGCATTAGAGCATTCGCACAAATATATTGGAAGCGGTTTGGTATTACTCACTGTGGTGGTACCCTACGCGTTGTCGTTGGGTTCGTTACTTAATAAGACAAATCTGTTACCATTTAGAGTTTTATCCTTATTTACGTTTGGAGTGGCAGTTCGAATTTTGTTTTAATTGATCGCTGTTTTTTAATGTTCACGTAGCGGTCAATACCAACCTCCTTTTTTATTAGCTACACTCTCACCTCCGCTACTTTTTTCCTTCACTCTGTTTAGTATCGCGTTTGCAGGTATCAGCGTGACATATTTTTGCCACCGTTTGTTTGTTTGTTGTTAGGTGTTGTTGCTGGGTCAACAAAAGTGAAGTAGGCAATAACGGAATCAGCTTTCCTGATTAGGCTGCGCAGCCCTCATGGTGAGTTATTGTGTTTTTTCGTTCACTTATTATTTGTTTATTTTTATTTTTATTATTGTTTAAATAATGTTTTATTTTGGTCTACAAGCTTTAACTACTGTTTTTTGTTTTTATATATTTTTGTATCACATGTTTATCTTATTCTTTATTTGGTAGGTTTTGTGTAAACTTTCTCGGAGCAAATTAAACACTCGTCCACATTCCTTGAGAAACTTGAAAAGTTGACATACGACTTGATTTGGAGCAAAGAGTACTCGAAAATTGGGCTTATTGAATTCGTTCCTGCAAAAGAAGTCGTGGAGGCCATTTGAATGATGTTATACATAAATGATGTTCACACTAAATAATAAACATTTGAATTTTCTTAACAATTAGTGTGTTGATTTTATACCCTGAACAGGGTGCCACGAAGTTTGTAACACCCAAAAGGAAACGTCAGAGACACTATAAAATATATATATAAATGATCAGCATGATGAGCTGAGTTGATTTAGTCATGTCCCTCTGTCTGTCTGTCTGTCTGTCCGTCTGCCTGTATATATACCAACTAGCCCCTCAGTTTTTAAGCTATCGATCTGAAATTTTGCACCTGTCCTTTTCTCACAAAGAAGCTGCTCATTTGTCGGAACGGCCGATATCGGACCACTATAGCATATAGCTGCCATACAAACTGAACAATCGGAATCAAGTGTTTGTATGGGAAACTGTTTCATTTGTTGAGGTATCTTCACGAAATTTAACACGGATTATTATTTAAGGCAACAATTTAATCTCCGAACAAATTATTCAGATCGGATGACTATAGCATATAGCTGCCATACAAACTGAACAATCGGAATCAAGTGCTTGCATGGAAAAAAAAATCTTCACGAAATTTGGCATGGATTATTATTTGAGGCAACAATTAAATCTCCGCAGAAATTGTATAGATCGGATCACTATATCATATAGCTGTCATACAAACTGAACAATCGGAATGAAGTGCTTGTATGGAAAAATCTTTCATTTGACGAGGTATCTTCTTGAAATTTGGCATGTATTATTATTTCAGGCATTAATCCAATCTCCGAAGAAATTGTTCAGATGACTACAGCAAATAGCTACCATATTAACTGAACGACCGGAATAAAGTGCTTGTATGGAAAACTCTTTCATTTGACGAGGTATCTTCACTAAATTTGGCACGTATCATTATTTAAGGCATTAATCTAATCTCCAAAGAAATTGTTAAGATCGGATGACTATAGCATATAGCTGCCATACAAACTGAACAATCGGAATCTAGTGCTTGTTTAGAAAACTCTTTCATTTGACGAGGTATCTTCACGAAATTTGGCACGGATTATTATGTAAAGCAACAATTTAATCTCCGAAGAAATTGTATAGATCGGATCACTATATCATATAGCTGCCATACAAACTGAACAATCGGAATGAAGTGCTTGTATGGAAAAATCTTTCATTTGACGAAACATCCGAACAAATTATTCAGATCGGATGACTATAGCATATAGCTGCCATACAAACTGAACAATCGGAATCAAGTGCTTGTTTAGAAAACTCTTTCATTTGACGAGGTATCTTCACGAAATTTGGCACGGATTATTATTTAAAGCAACAATTTAATCTCCGAAGAAATTGTATAGATCGGATCACTATATCATATAGCTGCCATACAAACTGAACAATCGGAATGAAGTGCTTGTATGGAAAAATCTTTCATTTGACGAGGTATCTTCTTGAAATTTGGCATGTATTATTATTTCAGGCATTAATCCAATCTCCGAAGAAATTGTTCAGAGGACTACAGCAAATAGCTACCATATTAACTGAACGACCGGAATAAAGTGCTTGTATGGAAAACTCTTTCATTTGACGAGGTATCTTCACTAAATTTGGCACGTATCATTATTTAAGGCATTAATCTAATCTCCAAAGAAATTGTTAAGATCGGATGACTATAGCATATAGCTGCCATACAAACTGAACAATCGGAATCTAGTGCTACTCTTTCATTTGACGAGATATCTTCACGAAATTTGGCACGGATTATTACTTAAAGCAACAATTTAATCTCCGCAGAAATTGGTCAGATCAGATCACTATATCATATAGCTGCCATACAAATTGAACGTTCGGAATCAAGTTCATGTAAGGGGCCTTTTTTTTGTGAAGGGTATTATAGCTTCGGTGCAACAGAAGTTAACGTTTTTTCTTGTTTTTTTTTTTAAATTATATCACTCTTATTGGAAAACTCTGTGTAAGTTAATTAGATACAAATTTGATTGTAATCCATTCAGTTTCACTTAGTTGTTTTATTGTATATATGTATGCGGATTAGATCGGGACGATTTCTTTTCTAAAAAATCACATATGCGGGAAATGTTCTAAGGATCATTCCGAATAACTTTGCCTAAGTGGATATGGGTCTAAAAGCGGTTTCGAGCCAGCAACTTTTTAGATGAAGTTTAACTTTTTGGGATTATACAAATTTTTTCGTCAAATTTTGAGATATCCGAATGAAGCTTATTACATAAATGCAATTTGATTAATAATATTGATCGTTTGGCGGAATCGGCCAGATCGGTAAACTATTGTATACCACATATCCCCCATTCAACCGATTATTTAATTATTTTATTTTCCGGTTGCCTGCCTTTAATTAAAAAGCTTATAGCTTCTAATTTTGCAGAACTGTTCTCTATACACTTAACAATGATAGTGAAAATAAAGAAAATCGGAAAACTATAATATTTATCTCCCATACAAATGACTTTTTTGTCTCTTCGAGTTTTTAATAGAAATTTATAATTCATTCAATGGAAAATATTGGAATGGAATGGATATCAACTTTAACAAGTAAGGAAGGGCTAAGTTCGGATGTAACCGAACATTTTATACTCTCGCAAAGTCAAATTGTATACTCGTTTAAGATTTCTTTGTGGATTGACTGATATTTTCGGTAGAAGGTCAACTATAGGCACTGGGGTCCACATATTTAGTACTTAGGGGTTAAACAGTTTTGGTTCGATTTAAACAATTTTTGACCACAAGGTGGCATACTTTAATCGCATTATTCACGCAAAGTTTTATCCCGATACAGTCATTGTTGCCTGATTTGCATAGTGGAAAGTAAAAGAATCAGATGGAATTTAAAATGGTGTTATATGGGAAGTAGGCGTGGTTGTAGTCCGATTTCGCCCATTTTCGTACTATGACATAGAAACATGAAAATAACGTCACGCACTGAGTTTGGTTGAAATCGGTTAAGCAGATCTCAAGATATGGGTTTTCACCTAAAAGTGGGCTGTGCCACGCCCACTGTCTAATTTTGAACGCGGTTCCTATAAAGTCATCTCATACCATAGCATTAGCGGTTTAGGATATATGCAGATTAAACCTATTAGAGGCGGGACCACGCCCACTTAAAAAAAAAAAATTAACTGCTGATGCCCCTCCCTAATGTAATCCTGTGTACCAAATAACAGTTTTATATCTTATTGCGGAGCTTAGTTATGGCAATTTATTTGTTTTTGATTGATGGCGTTTTGTGGGCGTGGCAGTAGTCCGATTACGCCCATCTGCAATACCAACGGTCTCACGGTACCAAGAAACATGTCTACCAAGTTTCATAAAGATATCTCAATTTTTACTAAAGTTAGACCTTGCACGGACGGACGGACGGACAGACAGTCACCCGGATTTCAACACGTCTCTTCATCCTGATCATTTATATATACATAACCCTATATCTAACTCGATTACTTTTAGGTGATACAAACAACCGTTAGGTGAACAAAACTATTATACTCTGTAGCAACAGGTTGCGAGAGTATAAAAATGTATATGAAAATACACTTAAAACTTATTTTATAGTTTTCTGTATAGGAGATATACGTTATACATAGTTGTCTAATTTTGTTTGTTTTTACTGACAATGTTGAGTTTATATTAGAGGTCTATTATGCAAAATTAAAAGCTCTTAGCTTTTTAATTGAAGGCATTATTCCAGGACAAAATCTGAATAATTGGTTGTATGTAAGATATGTGAAATAGTTGTTCGACTTTCTTCACTTTCACTGTCGATAATAAGTGTTAGGGAGCGATCTTCGGCGCCTTCGACCTTATTTCATAATCTATAATCTTTTCCATACTTTTAAGGAAAAAGAAAGTGAGAATAATTGGCCCAAAAGAGTTTGCCAATGAATAGTGTTTTCTTCTTACCTTAAATATAAATATCACCTTTGCAATTCGCCACGGTTCAGGAATATACACCTAGATATCTATCTCTCATCAGCCAATCCAGGTGAGGGAGTAAGCCTTCCCCTTCCAGTTGCAGAACCGGTGACTTATATTTCAAGAATGAAGCCAGGGCCCGTTTGATTGAGTCTGCCAATCTCTTTATTGTAAGTGGATAGTTTAAGCTTGTTCTGCGGATTGCTTTCCTAAGCTCTGAGAGTCTACGGGATTATCAAGGACAGCTAAGCTTTTTGGTTATCGACTTAAGTGAAGAGCCGCAGCAATAGCATCTATCCACTTAGGCAAAGTTATTCGGAATAATCCGCATACATATGTACAATAGAACAACTAAGTGAAACTGAATGGATTACAATCAAATTTGTATCTAATTAACTTACATAAAGTTTTTCAATAAAAGTGATATAATTTATAAAAAAAAAGCACACTTGGCTAAATGACCACTCAATCCCCCCTCACCGTAAGACACTGTCACACACCACCAATTCACATCCACATCACCACACCTACTTACCATACATTCCACACCTACATACCATACATTCCACATCACTACACCATGCACCAACACGCACACAAATACAACTTAACACCGATCACACCACCATGAAGACATCAACAGATATATAAGGGAGTAAAAGAAGGATCCCGTTTCTCTTTTTTCATCGACTCGCTAGCGATCAGTTCTTTGAGCACCCGCCTAAATCGACTATCTTTCCTTTTTAATTACTATTTGCTAACGGTGAGTGAAGTTAAAATTAACTTATTAGTTAATGAAACATGGTCCTTCGAGCCCTAGTGGACGGCACTATGGGGTACAAAACATAAAAAAACAAAAAAAAATTTTAAATAACGTGGAAAAAAAAAATAAAAATTAACAAACAGTGAAAAAAAAAAACAAGAACCGGTGCATTTAAACAAAAAACAAGTGCAGTGACAAAGTGAACAAAAAAAAAAAAAAAAAAAAAATATATATATATATATATATATATCTATATTGTATGTACATAGAATTGTGTATTGTATGAACAGAACGCAAAGTGCAGTGGACAGTGAAAACAAAAAACATCCAAAGTGCGGTGAAGTGTATTAAACCGGTTTTCAATTGCGGGTTCAAATAACGAAAAACCGTTTATTGTATTATATATGTACATTCATACACATACATATATACGACAGACATATATATGTATATAAAATATAAAAATTTACTACCTGCTTACCTTCGTGTATTAAAACACAATATACAAAAAAAAAACCAAATTTAAGTATTTCAATACTTACAAATTTTTCCGGCAATACCCCTTACGCTTAATTATGCAGTAAGCAGGCTTGCGAAATATATGTGAGCAAAGGAAAAGTCAAACTTAAAGCATAAAAGGCAAAATAAATATACATACATATATACAATAAACGAAGTTAAACGAAAAAAAAGGAAAAAAAAAATATATATATATATACGTACCAAAAGGAGTACTTCATTTACTTCTAACATATATATAACAATTATATATATAAAATTATATACAGTGCATAGTTACGTATACATACATATGTATTCTAAATATTAAACATTAAACATTAATATCGTATACAACATATCATATTTTACATACATATGTGTCTTATACATCATTTATACATACAATAAAAACCTTACATACGTACATACAGTGCTTATTGAAAATTGCGACATTACCTGCTATTGCTAATTTCTCTCTCGCGCTCTTTTACGACTCTACATAATTCGCTTTTCTACATTACTTACAGTATACAATACACTTATACTTATATACCCTATATATGTACATAGGGTAAATCCGGTTCGGTAAATAAAACGCGGATTATTTAATAAAAATCATACTATTTTATATAAATAATACAAAATTTTGAACAATATACATACATATTGGTTCAAACTAAATTTATATTTATATTCAAAGTCCACTTTGGCATATATCCCGCAATACAATAATATACAAATAATTCGTGCTTACTAGTATATAGGTACAAAGTGCATTGATCTCTTCAACGAGCTCTCGATTGCACAAGTACATATATACATAACTACAAGTCCACGCATTAAGGTATACCTACATACCCCTAAATAAGGACATCAAAAAATAAAATAGATAAACAATTTATTCAATAAATTGTTAAATTAAATTAAAAATAAATACGAACCGGTATTTATAACAACTGAATCCGGGTATTTCAGTTATTTATTTCAAATTAAGATACATATATACGAAAATCAATCTTAATTTTGTTCAAAGTGTAAAACTCTATTCACTAAAAAGAGCTTTCGTTCACACATTTCTATATACGAAGAAATTTCCTGAATTATCCATCAGTCGACACTGAGGAATTTTGAATTTATTTCATACAATTTTTAAATAAGCTCAGACTCAAAAGAATCAAAAACATCTCAATTGCTAAAAGTACCTAAAATGATTTCTGACGAGAAAGTCCATGTACACCTGCAGAAGCTACACGCTCAAAGCAAGGTGCTACAAAACAAAAACGGGTGAAAGATATTTCATACACCAAATTTATATCTGAGAGTGACAGTCTGATACGATATTGCACTCGATTTTCATCTTTGCCGATTCAGGATAATTCTGAATCGGTATTAGAAATCAAAAAGGAAAATCTTGATAATTTCTGGACACGTCTCCAAGCTGCATATGACGCAATAGTAGAATCTGACGACTTAGATCTACCTGAAAATTTTAAATCCTCGGCTTACGCCAAGTACGAAAACTGCTTAGACCAGTTTGAAGAAACAAAAGCAATGATTTCGGATCAATTAAAATTAATTAAAGCCATAGCACCTGCTCCACATCCGAGAGTAGAGCTGCCACAAACTCAATGTCAAGAGTCAAATTCAGGCATCCATCTCAAGGTGCCCACATGTGATACCAAAGCCTTTCATGGTGGTTATGAACAATGACCGTCCTTCCGGGACATGTTTACAGCCATTTACATAAACCACCCACAATTAACAAATGCACAAAAATTGTATCACCTCCGATGCAAAACAAAAGGTCAAGCAGGCGTCATAGTCAAACAGTTCGCACTAAATGACGATAGTTTCAATCTGGCTTGGGAAGCTCTAAAAGCAATATACGAAAATGAAAGAATATTGGTCGATAAGCAAGTAACGATACTAATGAACTTGCCTAAAGTTCAGAAAGAAACAAGTGATGAATTCATTAGACTACAATCCACTGTTTCTAATTGTTTGTCGGTTTTATCGACACAAAATATTCCCACAGACAGCTGGGACCCTATTCTGGTAAATATATGCACCGCGGCACTACCAGAAAAATCGTTACTGTTGTGGGAGCAATCGCTCTCATCTCGGAAAAAATGCCCAACGTGGCAACAAATGAAAGAATTTCTAACTACCCAATATGAAATAGCAGAAAGGGTAGACAAAAAACTAGTTAGAACTAAAAACGTTTAAAACGACCTCAATAGAAGCTTTAATAGACCCCAAACCAGTAGCAATAACCATTTAAATAGAAGTTTTTTTAAAAATCAAACGTTCACATCCGAACAGTACAAACAAACGTCATGCGAACTATGTACAGGAGGGCATAAGCTCAAATCTTGCGAGAGATTCAAAAAATTGAATATTATCGACCGAAACAATTTTGTAAAAACAAAATGATTTTGTACAAACTGCTTGTCACATGCGCATACACTTAAAGAGTGCGAAAGCAAATTTAATTGCGTTTATTGTCATAAACGACATCATTTTATGCTTCATTATAACAATTTTTCCAGATCACCTCCAAACAGCGCAACTATGAAAAGAGCCACGGGTTTAGTTGCAATAGCAAATCCCGAAGTGCTATATCCCGAAAATTGCCAAGAAGAACCATGCTGCTCAAAGGCAATGAAAACCCAAACGCTACACAGCGAAATTCAAAGTAGAATACTACTACCCACAGCAGTCGTCTCCATCGAACACCGAGGAGAGCTGTTTAAACTTAGAGCCTTAATAGACCAAGGATCACAACGATCATTCATAGCGTCTAGGGCTCAAAATAGGCTACAACTGCCAACAAAACCAGCCAATTTTGAAATCACGGGAATGGGCGGAAGAGTAGTCCAAAACTAAAATAAATAATAAAATCTGCCCCATTACCCTAATTTCCCCCCAAGCGGATAAGCATATACAAGCAGAAGCTATAGTCTTACCGCAACTAACAAATATTCTTCCAAGCTATCATATAAATAGCAAGCATTGGCAAAAGGTTTCACACCTAAAGCTAGCAGATCCCAACAGCAACACTCCCGCTCAAATAGACCTTCTATTAGGCAGCGATCTCATACCACAGATAATACTCGAAGGTATTGAGAAAATTTCGAATACACTATTGGCACAAAATACTATTTTTGGGTGGATCCTAAGTGGACTAGTTTCGGAACCAGTTACCACCATGACCATTCAGGTTGAGGAAATCTCAAACGAATACCTCAATTCACAATTGAAAAAATTTTGGGAGTTAGAAGAACTCCCCCCCATATCAATCACAACCCCTGAAGATCAGTATTGTGAAGACTTTTACGAAGCCACAACTACTAGATCAGACAATGGTCGGTACTACCAATAAAACAACAATTTCCCAACACCATCGCCTTAGGTCACTCTCGCACCTCTGCAATACAGCAGTTTCAAAGTATGGAAAAAAACCTACTTAAAAAAGGCGAACTCAAACCAGTATATGATGGTGTGTTGGAGTCTTCCACAAGCATACGAGTCACTAGCACAAGTGACACAAGCCCTCAAAACCGCAGGGTTTCCGTTAAAAAAGATAACGGCGAACCACCCTAATATCCTAAAGGACATACCTAAAGAAAATCTGTTGGATACTAATTTCCTTAAATTCTAAAAGGAAAGTACAACAAAAACTCTGGGGGTCCAATGGAATGCGATATCTGACCAGTTTTCATACACTACAGAGTCAATATCAGCATTATCCGCCATAACAAAACGCCAAATTTTATCCTCTGTGGCAAAACTTTTCGACCCCGCAGGATGGCTTTCGCCAATTATGATACAAGCGAAAATCTTGATACAAGAATTTTGGCTAGACGGAACCGACTGGGACGAACAAGTTAAACCTCTTCGCTTAGAAAAATGGTCCCAGTTCGCAAACAATCTAGAAGACATTTCCCAGATACAAATCCCACGATGGGTAAACTATTTCCCCGAACACAAAGTCGAAATACACGGCTTCTGTGATGCCTCGGAGAAGGCATACTGTGCCACTATCTATGTGCGCACACAAAGCGATACTGCGACCACAAGCCACTTATTAGTAGCAAAAGCAAAGGTGGCTCCGTTAAAAACGCTAAGTCTACCTCGACTTGAGCTCTGTGGCGCGCTACTACTCGCAAAATTAGCTTCCATGGTGCAGACCCATTTAAACATGAAGAAACATAGATTGTATCTCTGGTCCGATTCTAAAATTGTTCTAGCCTGGTTGGAAAAACCACCACATGCATGGAAGACGTACATTGCTAATCGAACGTCTCAAATACTTGACCTAGTGGGGTCAGCCACTTGGCGACATGTAGCCAATGCTAACAATCCTGCTGATCTAGGTACAAAAGGATGCAAACCCCTGCATCTCGCCACCACCACCCTCTGGTGGAATGGCCCCCGATGGTTAACAGAATCTCCCGATTCTTGGCCAGAATCGCAGATGCGCAATATAATAGCCCCAGAAAGTCGAAAAATCGACTCCTTTCACACAGCAGTGGAGGATACTGACATCCTTGAGCGATTTTCATCGTTCTCCCGAGCCCTCAGAGTAATCGCCTATATGTTAAAGTTCATAGAGCGACTTAAAATTAAAGTTAAGGGAGTTCTCTCAGAGTACCCCCAATGCGATACATTGACGCACCTGGAATTGCAAAAGGCAAAGGTCGCTCTAATCGCATCAACTCAAACGCGCTACTTCAGCCGCGATATAACACTATTAAGAGAATCAAAACCCATTGACGAAAGGATTTCACTCTTAGTTCTTAACCCATTCCTAGACACGAAAGGTCTGCTTCGTGCGTATGGTCGGCTTGCCAATTCAAGTCTAACGTATAACGAACGCCATCCCATAATTGTTCCAGAGAAGTCTCGACTTGCCACACTACTCATCAACTATATCCACATATTAATGCTTCATGCCGAACATCGCCTCATGCAACATATGGTCCGCCAGGAATTTTACATTCCCCGACTTAAGCCCCAAATAAAGAAGTGCATTTTCTTGTGCAAAATCTGTACCACGCACAAGCAAAAGATGAGAACACAGATTATGGCAGCACTTCCCCCGGAACGCTGCAACTTCGCTCTGCCTTTCTCCATCCCAGGTGTCGACTTTGCTGGGCCTTTTCAAATAAAGGCGTCCATGTTAAGGTCTCCCACTCTGATGAAAGGCTATGTGGCTGTTTTTGTCTGTTTTACGACAAAAGCAGTGCACCTTGAGCTTTGTACTAATCTGACGAAGGAGGCTTTTCTTGCGGCATTTGCTCGTTTCGTCGGTCGACGCGGCTTTCCATCGAAGATCATGAGCGATAATGGTAAAACATTTATCGGCTCTCAAAGAGCCATCGAAAAACAATTTGTGGACTTTATCAAACAAGTCTCACCTGAGATTGTACAAAAGTACGCGCCCCAAGGCATTAATTGGCAATTCATCCCCCCAAGCGCTCCTCATATGGGTGGTTTATGGGAAGCAGCTGTAAAAAGCTTCAAATCCCACTTCAAAAAAGTAACTGGAAATTACATATTCAATTACGAAGAATTCACGACATTATTAATTCGAATTGAAGCCGTTCTCAATTCACGGCCTCTTACAATCCTTTCGCAAGATCCCTCCGATTTCACAGCCTTAACTCCAGGGCACTTTCTCAAAGGAACGCCCATTCTGGCCATACCTGAGCCAGGCGTGGAGTCGCTATCCTTATTAAATCGCTGGGAAGAATTAAAATTCTCCATCACGATTTCAGCCGTCGATGGAAAGAAGAATACATAAAGGATCTCCATCAATTGACATGAACACTCCGAGTCACACTCTTGCGTCGTATGGGTGAGACTCAGGCAATTGAGGCAGTGTCCATGCGCCTGGGCTACCCGCTGACGTTGACTGGGTTGCATGGATTTGAAGATGCTACAGTGCTGTAGCCGGTGTGAGCGGCGACACAGCGGACATCGGGTGCGGTGCGGCTCCGGTTGCACCAATGGCGACGCTGGCGGTGGTTGTGCTGTGTTCCGCGCGACAGCTGTGACAGTTGTTGCAGCGGTGGCTCGAGGCGCTGGAATCGGCCCAGTGCGCGGCACGTTGATAGCCGATCGAATGGTTGGCGTTGGATTTGTCGGCATTTCCACGTCCATATTAATCTGTATGAAAAGATTAGATTTAGTATATGTTTGTGGCATATAATTGAATATGGGCAATTGTGCCACGTGAAGTGGCACCCGTGGGTCGGCATATTGATCGACCATTTCTGTTTGGAATTGTTGTTAACGTTTTTTTTTATTTTTATTTATTTGCGGGTTTATTGATTCGATTTATTTGAATTTAATACCATTTTAGTTTCGGTAGTATGGTCGGTGGGCTGGAAGCATAGTTTTACGAGCGGTCTGGTTAGCGTTCCCGATTGCGTGCGGAGATCTACAATTCGGATATGACCGTCGGACCCGGAATGAAGCTTTTCTATGCGGCCAAGCCGCCATTCGGTGGGGGGGAGACAATCATCATGGATTAGGACGCAATCTCCAAGCTTTGGCGCCTTTTCTGGAGTTTTCCAGCGGTACCTCTTGTGGAGGTCCTTTAAATATTCTTCTTTCCATCGACGGCTAAAGTCATGATGGAGAATTTTGACTCTTTCCCATCGATTTAATAAGGATAGCGACTCCACGCCTGGCTCAGGTATGGCCAGAATGGGTGTTCCTCTGAGAAAATGCCCTGGAGTTAGGGCTGTCAAATCTGAGGGATCTTGCGAGAGTGTCGTTAGTGGCCGTGAATTGAGAACGGCTTCGATACGGATTAGTAATGTTGTAAATTCTTCGTAACTGAATTTGTAATTTACAGCTGATTCCCATAAGCCACCCATATGAGGAGCGCTTGGGGGAATGAATTGCCAATTAATGCCTTGGGGCGCGTACTTTTGCACAATCTCAGGTGAGATTTGTTTGATAAAGTCCACAAATTGTTTTTCGGTGGCTCTTTGAGCGCCGATAAATGTTTTACCATTATCGCTCATGATCTTCGATGGAAAACCGCGTCGACCGACGAAGCGGGCAAATGCCGCAAGGAAAGCCTCCTTCGTCAGATTAGTACAAAGCTCAAGGTGCACTGCTTTTGTCGTAAAACAGACAAAAACAGCCACATAGCCTTTCATCAGAGTGGGAGACCTTAACATGGACGCCTTTATTTGAAAAGGCCCAGCAAAGTCGACACCTGGGATGGAGAAAGGCAGAGCGAAGTTGCAGCGTTCCGGGGGAAGTGCTGCCATAATCTGTGTTCTCATCTTTTGCTTGTGCGTGGTACAGATTTTGCACAAGAAAATGCACTTCTTTATTTGGGGCTGAAGTCGGGGAATGTAAAATTCCTGGCGGACCATATGTTGCATGAGGCGATGTTCGGCATGAAGCATTAATATGTGGATATAATTGATGAGTAGTGTGGCAAGTCGAGACTTCTCTGGAACAATTATGGGATGGCGTTCGCTATACGTTAGGCTTGAATTGGCAAGCCGACCATTCACACGAAGAAGACCTTTCGTGTCGAGGAATGGGTTTAAAACTAAGAGGGGACTTCTCTTGTCAATAGGTTTTGATTCTCTCAAAAGTGATATATCGCGGCTGAAGTAGCGCGCTTGCGTAGATGCGATAAGAGCGACCTTTGCTTTTTGTAAGTCTAGGTGCGTCACTGTATCGCATTGGGAGTGTAATGAAGTTACTCCCTGAAGTTTAATTTTGAGTCGCTCTGTGAACTTGAGCATGTAAGCGATTACCCTGAGTGCTCGGGGATACGATGAAAATCGTTCGAGGATGTCAGTATCATCCACTGTTGTGTGAAAAGAGTCGATTTTTCGACTTTCTGGGGCAATTATATTGCGCATAGGCGATTGTGGCCACGAATCAGGAGATTCTGTTAACCATCGGGGGCCATTCCACCAGAGGGTGGTGGTGGCAAGATGCAGGGGCTTGCATCCTCTTGTACCTAGATCAGCAGGATTGTCAGCACTGGCTACATGTCGCCAAGTGGCTGATCCTACTAGGTCAAGGATTTGAGACGTTCGATTGGAAATATACGTCTTCCATGCATGTGGTGGTTTTTCTAACCAGGCGAGTACGATTTAAGAATCGGACCACAGATATAGTTTGTATTGTGCCATGTTTAAATGCGTTTGTACGATGGACACGAGTTTGGCTAGTAGTAGCGCTCCACACAATTCATGTCGTGGTAGACTTATTGTTTTTAAAGGAGCCACTTTTGCTTTTGCTACTAGTAAGTGGCATGTGGTCGCATTGTCGCTTTGTGTGCGAACATATATAGTTGCGCAATATGCCTTTTCAGAGGCGTCACAGAAGCCGTGTAGTTCGACTTTGTGCTCTGGGGCATAATTTACCCATCGTGGGATTTGTATCTGTGAGATATCATGTAGATTTCTCGCAAACTGGGACCACTTTTCTAAACGCAGTGGTTTTACTTGTTCGTCCCAGTCGGTACCATCTAACCATAATTCTTGTATTAGAATTTTGGCTTGTATCATAACTGGCGAAAGCCATCCTGCGGGGTCGAAAAGTTTCGCCACAGAGGATAGAATTTGCCGCTTTGTTATGGCAGATAATGCAGATATTGACTCTGTAGTGTATGAAAACTGGTCAGATATCGCATTCCATTGGATCCCCAGAGTTTTTGTTGTACTTTCCTTTTCGAATTTAAGGAAATTAGTATCTAACAAATTTTCATGTGGTATATTTTTTAGAATATTAGGGTGGTTCGCCGTTATCTTTTTCAACGGAAACCCTGCGGTATTTAGGGCTTGTATCACTTGTGATAGTGACTCGTATGCTTGTGGAAGACTGTGACTTCCAGACAAGATATCGTCTACATACGTTTGTGTTTTTAACACCTGGGTTGCCAGAGGAAACTCCGACTTGGTGTTTTCTGCCAATTCGTGCAGTGTTCGAATGGCTAAATATGGGGCACAGTTGACGCCAAAGGTAACTGTTTTCAATTTATAGTCGCGGAGTGGACTATTGGGAGATTTTCGGAAAATAATTCGCTGAAAATCTTGATCGTCTTTATGTACGACTATTTGTCTATACATTTTTTCGACGTCTCCGTTAAATACGTATTTGAATATACGCCAATTTAATATGAGGAGCATTAAATCTGGTTGGAGCGTGGGTCCCGTAAATAGAATATCATTTAGGGAATTCCCCGAGCTAGTGGATCTTGATGCATTAAAGACAACTCTTACTTTAGTTGTTTTTTTGTCTGGCTTTACTACTGCATGGTGCGGCAAATAAAATGAGTTGTATTTGCCGTTGATGATTTTTTCGCATGGGCTTATTTCCTCCATGTGGTCTAAATGGAGATATTCTTCCAACACACCATTATATACTGGTTTGAGTTCGCCTTTTTTAAGTAGGTTTTTTTCCATACTTTGAAACTGCTGTATTGCAGAGGTGCGAGAGTGACCTAAGGCGATTGTGTTGGGAAATTGTTGTTTTAGTGGTAGTCGTACGACATACCGACCATTATCTGATCTAGTAGTTGTGGCTTTGTAAAAGTCTTCACAATACTGATCTTCAGGGGTTGTGATTGATATGGGGGGGAGTTCTTCTAACTCCCAAAATTTTTTCAACTGTGAATGGAGGTATTCGTTTGAGATTTCCTCAACCTGAGTGGTCATGGTGGTAACTGGTTCCGAAACTAGTCCACTTAGGATCCACCCAAAAATAGTATTTTGTGCCAGAAGTGTATTTGAAATTTTCTCAATACCTTCGAGTATTATCTGTGGTATGAGATCGCTGCCTAATAGAAGGTCTATTTGAGCGGGAGTGTTGCAGTTGGGATCTGCTAGCTTTAGGTGTGAAACCTTTTGCCAATGCTTGCTATTTATGTGATAGCTTGGAAGCATATTTGTAAGTTGCGGTAAGACTATAGCTTCTGCTTGTATGTGCTTATCCGCTTGGGGGGAAATTAGGGTAATGGGGCAGATTTTATTTGAGTTTTGGACTACTCTTCCGCCCATTCCCGTGATTTCAAAATTGGCTAGTTTTGTTGGCAGTTGTAGCCTATTTTGAGCCCTAGACGCTACGAAGGATCGTTGTGATCCTTGGTCTATTAAGGCCCTAAGTTTAAACAGCTCTCCTCGGTGTTCGATGGAGACGACTGCTGTTGGTAGTAGTACTCTACTTTGAATTTCGCTGTGTAGCGTTTGGGTTTTTAATGCCTTTGAGCAGCATGGTGCCTCTTGGCAATTTCCGGGATTTTGCATTTCGGGATTTGCTGTTGCAACTAAATCCGTGGCTCTTTTCATATTTGCGCTGTTTGGGGGTGAGCTGGAAAATGTGCTGTAATGCAGCATTGAATGATGTCGTTTATGACACTAAACGCAATTAAATTTGCTTTCGCACTCTTTAAGTGTATGTACATGTGATAGGCAATTTGTACAAAGCCTTTTTGTTCGTACATAATTGTTTCGATCGGTAATATTCATTTTCTTGAATTTCTCGCAAGATTTGAGCTTATGCCCCCCTGTACACAGTTCGCACGACGTTTGTTTGTACTGTTCGGATGTGAACGTTTGATTTCTGAAGAAGCTTCTATTTAAATTGTTGTTGCTACTGGCTTGTGGCCTGTGGAAGCTTCTATTTAGGTCGTGTTGAACAGTTTTCGTTCTGACCATTTTTTTATCTACCCTTTCTGCGATTTCGTACTGGGTAGTTAGGAAATCTTTCATTTGTTGCCACGTGGGGCATTTTCTTCGTGATGAGAGCGATTGCTCCCATAGAAGTAATGATTTTTCTGGTAATGCGGCAGTGCATATGTTTACCAGTATAGGGTCCCAGCTGTCTGTGGGGATATTTTGTGTCGATAAAACCGACAAACAATTTGAAACAGTGGATTGAAGTTTGATAAATTCTTCACTTGTTTCCTTCTGAATTTTTTGCAAGTTCATTAATATCGATATTTGTTTATCGACCAATATTCTTTCGTTTTCGAATCTTGATTTAAGAGCTTCCCACGCCAAATTGAAATTATCGTCATTTAGTGCGAACTGTTTTACTATTACGCCTGCTTGACCTTTTGTTTTGTATCGAAGGTGATACAATTTTTGAGCATTTGTTAATTTTGGATGGTTTATGTAAACGGCAGTAAACATGTCTCGGAAGGACGGCCATTGTTCATAACCACCATGAAAGATTTCTGTGTCACATGCGGGCACCTTGAGATGGATGCCCGAACTTGCCTCTTGGCATTGGATTTGTGGCAGCTCTACTCTTGGCTGTGGAGTAGGTGCAATTGCTTTGATTAATTTTAATTGGTCAGAAATCATTGCTTTTGTTTCTTCGAACTGGTCTTAGCAGTTTTAGTATTTGGCGTAAGCAGAAGATTTGAAATTTTCCGGTAGATCTGAGTCGTCAGATTCTACGATTGCGTCATATGCAGCTTGGAGACGTGTCCAAAAATTGTCAAGATTGTCTTTTTTAATTTCTAATACCGATTCAGAATTGTCCTGAATCGGCGAAGATGAAAATCGAGTGCAGTATCGTATTAGACTGTCACTCTCTGAGATAAATTTGGTGTATGAAATATCTTTTATCTTTTTTTGTTTTGTAGCACCTTGCTTTGAGCGTGTAGCTTCTGCAGGTGTACATGGACTCTTTTCGTCCGAAATCATTTTTGGTACTTTTAGATGTTGAATTGCTTTAGATTCCTTAGAATCTGCGTTCATTTAAAAAGATTAAAGTAAAATTAAAAATTTATTTTTTTTGTTTAGATATATTTTTTCTATTTTTCCTCTCAGTGTGTACTGATGATATTGGATAAATGAAGAGATTACCTTTTAGATAAATAGTATATTTTATTTTTTGTTGTATCCGGACTTCGCCAATAACAAACGCGTATTTCGTTTTTCTTACTATCGGGTTTTATTTAGTTCCGCTTTCTTTTTTCTTTACTCTTTGTTTTTTATAATTTATTGTTACGTACTCGTTTGTATGTATTTTAATTGTGTATATTACCGCATTAAAAATGAGGTTATTAACCTTTGTACATAAGCGTGCACGTTATGTGCGTTTTTTTTTTGTGCATATGTAATATGCTTAAAAGTTTTGTTTGCAATCCTGCTTGTTTGTGTTTTAACAAGAACAAGGGGTATTGCAAGAAAAGTGCCGATACGGTCTTTGAATATATGTACAACTGTGTGTGTACTAATTATGCGCTATTCCCACCAAGTATAAATTTGTCTTTGTTTTTTGTTGTAATAAATTTTAATTCTGTCTAAAAATTTAATAATTCCTACTTATGTACCGCAACGCTTAGTGTTAGGAAATTTTGTTATTATTACGTTTAAGTCTTTTATTATTAGCAATAATTTTAACGAAAATAATTTTAAATATTGTACCCAATGTGTGTAGGGTATACCGACATAGGCAAATTTTAAGCCGTGTGTTTGTATGTATATGCTTGTTCGGTTGGCTATAGGAATGACGCGGGAAAAGAAAATAAATAATGTGCAGGTACACAGTTTTTAGTTCGTATCGTTCGTGTATATATTTTAAGAATTATTCTCTTCGTAACTTTGTTAGTTACGTATATAAACGTATATTAAATGAAATATATATAATATATATTGGTAAGTACTTGGCAAGTAATCGTGCATATATGTATGTATGTTTTTCTCTCTCTTTTTTTTTTTCGTTTGAATTTTATTTTATTTTTCCAATTTGCCTTGCTTACTTATTTTTCGCAATCCTGCTTATGATTTATTAAACATAAGGGGTATTGCCGGAAAAAGTGGTCAAGTAAGTACTTGAAAATTTTTTTTTTTTTTTTTTTGTTGATTAAATTTGTGTGTTTGGATACACAAAGGTAAGCATGTATAGGCTTTGGTTTCTTTAAAATAAATATGCTTTATATATACATATATGTATATACGTATATATATATATATATATATATATATTGTATATATGGATGTATATAATGCACCAAACTGTATTCGGTTTTCTCGAAATTAACCGTACGTTAAAACAGTTTGGCCGTAACCGCTATATTTGAATATAACCCGATTTTGTTACTTCTAACATACATATATGCCAATAAATTATAAAAAGTAAAAGGAATCGATACGACTCACTTTGTACCGCCTCAAGGGTATTTTGGGGGTTTTATATGTTGGTATACGTGTGCCAATGCAGAAAAATCCTTTCCTCCTCTCTGCTGTCCGAGCTTGCTTTTGTTGTCCTTTGTCCCTTAGGTTGTTGTATAAAATGTTTGTGTTTTATTTTTATTTCGCGCCCGGTTACTATTTAATTTTGTTGGTATGTATTGTAGGTATATTATGTTTAGTAATCGCGCCCGTTTAATTTGTGTTATTGTACAGGTTTCGCGCCCGTGTTTTATATGTTTTATGTTTGTTCACCGAAAGTATGTGAAAGGTTTGTTGCACTTTTTTATGTATTTTATTTTTACGGCACTGTATATGTATATTATTGTCTTCGGTACTTTTTTTTTTTTTTTTTTGTTTTTTAATGTATATTCACTTGTACTGCACTTGTTTCACTGTACACTGTTTGTTTTTTTTTTTGATTTAGGTATATGTATTTAGTTATATGTATTGTATGTAAGTATTTGATCTCCGCACTTTATTTTATTTAATTACTAGCTGACCCGACAGACTTCGTCCTGTCAAAAAGATTTGTAATTTGGCATTTTTTTCCACTACGTATTTTAAAAAATTCTCCTGAACAGAACCGTCACCCTGGTGATAGGGCGTTGTGAATAAAAAATAATTAAATAAAACATATATAAGGATTTAAAAATAAGTAATCGCTTTATTGTTAATCATGTGAATCATAATTATTATTATTATCATTGTAGTGCCTTGTGGTATACGATGTTTTTTGTTTGATTACCTGGCGCATAGATAAACAAATCTGATGGTTTTCCAACACGGGAACAGGCAACATACAATTGACCATGTGAGAAACATGGGTTTTCTAGATTAATACCACAAACACTTAATGATTGCCCCTGGGACTTGTTTATAGTCATAGCAAAAGCAAGCCGCACTGGAAACTGTAGTCATTTAAACTCAAATGGCACATCAGTCGGAATCATTGGGATGCGCGGTATAAGAACATCTTCTCCTTTATACTTTCCTTTGAGTATAGTTGCTTCTATCACATTATTTAGTAATTTTTTTATCGCTAACCGTGTACCGTTGCAAAGACGCGGTTGGTTGATATTTCGCAACATTATAACCACCGATCCAACCCTTAATTGAAGATTGTGAGGTGGCAATCCTGGCAAATCCAGCGAGTTTAAAAACTCCGGTGGATAGTTGACTACATCATCTTGATTAGTAGCCCAATCAACTGATTTATATATCCTCAATTCGCCTGTAATTTGTTCTTGAATTTTGAAATTTAATTCATTTACATCTATGTTTTTTGCAGCCAGTATAGCTCGTTCGCTCAACCAATCATGGTTTCTGTAATTTTGAGAAACATCTGGAAACACCTTCTGAATAAGTTCATCTTTTGATCGAGTTAACTGACAAAAACTTTGAGGAAAGTTAATGCAGCCAGTCAACATGTCTATAGGAAATTTGCCATTACCAATGTCAATGAGTTGTTTAGAGAATATGTTTCCAGATTGGTCATTTTGCAATTCGACACGCATATTCTTACTTAAATGAAGTACTTTGACATGTTTCCACAAATTGGAGGACTTTAGACATGCATTGAGTTCATCAGCTGGCGTTGATCGTGGAATCACTGGCAATGTTTGACGAAAATCTCCTGCTAATAAAATCATTGCACCACCAAATCGGTTATTATTGCTCCGTAGATCTTTTAAGGTTCTGTCTAAAGCCTCCAAAGATTTTTTATGTGCCATCGTGCATTCATCCCAAACAATCAATTTACATTGCTGCAAAACCTTTGCCATTGCAGAGTTCTTCGAAACGTTGCAGGTTGGAGTTTCATTGCTTTGCATATTTAATGGCAATTTTAGTGCTGAATGGGCTGTTCGACCACCTTCAAGCAAAGTTGCTGCGATTCCCGACGAAGCGAGTGCAAGTGCAATTTTATTTTGTGAGCGAATTGTTGCTAATATTAATGAAATCAAAAAAGTTTTTCCTGTACCACCAGGTGCATCTAAGAAGTAAATGCCTCCAGTTTCATCATTTGTTACTTTCATAAGAGTTTCAAATACATACTTCTGTTGTTCATTTAACAGTGGAAGATTTGTTTGAATTAATTCTTTCAAAGAGTTGAGATCATACAGTTTTTCTCGATGCAGCTCTTGGTTAAAAGCGTCATGCATTGGACGATTGGGCGCGGTCAGGCCTAATTGAATTAATAGTTTGTTTGACATTATCATCACACATATAATCTTTGTACTTGATCCACAAATCAATTGGGTTTGATGGGAAGCATGTAGATATGATTATAGAAAACAATGTTCGTATTTGGTGAGCGTGTGATGATATTACAGCATCATTGAGAGTTTGATCCCAATGAGCGTCATTTTCAAGCAATTGCAAACGTTGACAGGCTTCTCTGTAGGATCCACACAATTCACCATCAACAGTTCGTAACTGTTGGAATGATGTTGGGCCACGTACATTGACTAATAGCAGTCGTAAGTAAAAACATTCATCATTGCTTGGATGTACTGAATAAATCCGGCCAATCGCATCGGTGGAATATACATCTGTATATCCTGGAACTGGTTTTCCTTGTTTCCGTCGTATAAATCTCTTTGAGGATTGATTCCAGGTATAATATTTTGGCATTTCAGAATATAGCAATGTTTGTGCGAAATAATCGTTTTGGCATGTCTCAAAAAAACTGGTTAATGTAGTAGATGGAGGCTGAGCAGCTCTTTGTACTGCGTTCTGTGCTGTAAAATACACTCTTTGTCCATTTTCTAAATGCACAGCTAAGTGAACAACAGAAGGGTGTCTCTCATGAATAGGAAAAGAAAATATTCGCCAAACTGCTTCATTACTACTGACGTAGCGGCCCATTTGGTATTGGGTAACTTCATCATTGGAATTCTCTGCACCAATTCCAATCACAGCCATATCACTCCCTTTGGTTACATATTTGCAAATGTATTTAATAGATTTCACTGAATGGCAAGATTCAACGTTGATGTGTGCTTTGAATGTCTTTGATAAAATGGGTGAATATGGAACAATCCAACGATTATCTATTTCAATATCTTGTTGATTTAATTTGACAATTGTTGATTTTCCATTGTCGGCTGTCGATCTGCGACGATACAATGGATAACCGTCATTACCAGTAATTGTTTCCGATATTAATGTCCGTGGATATCGTTTTGAACATTTACCATCCATCATACACGGTGAATTTTGATTAAGAGTTCCACAGGGACCATGTATCATGTTTTTGATAACTACCTCATGCAATCCAGGATCTACTTGTACATTAGGGATTTCAGCTGATATCACTGCATCAACTTCATTTGGCCTTATCTTTTCAACCAACCAAATCAAAATGTGTGCATGTGGCAATCCTCGTTTCTGCCACTCCACAGAATACATCCAGCAGCGTGTCTCACCAAACACATTATGTTTTACGATGAAATCCATTAAAGATTTCAACTTTTGTCTAAAGACTCTGGCTGTAATATCATGACGATCAATGGGTGATTGCCCAGGGAATAACTCCTGCTTGATTTCTATCCATTGTGGATTGCATGTAAATGTGATGAACAAATCTGCTGTACCATAATGACGAACATACGACATGGCATCTTGAGCATATTCGTGCATATGCCGAGGGCTTCCGATGTATGTTGCTGGAAGAATAGTCATCCGACCGACATTCTGTGCATTTCCATCAGTATTAATCGCATCTCGAAGGTGAACATACTCTTCAGATCGGAGTTTAGTTTGATTCAACCTGATGAATGTTAATCTCTCCGTTTCAATTTTAACATACATATCAACAACATATTTGTGATATAATCGCCGACATTTCAATATGTGATTATCTTCATTTTCCCGAATCATTAGGCGGTATGAATAAGAGTTCATTGAACTGACTTTTTTGTTGGTTTCAGAACCTGTAAATAGATTTTATTTTAATAACATTCAAAATACATAATATAATGACTGAGATATTTTAGTTACCTGTAATGGGATTTATCATTTTTATTGAGAAATCGTAGCCATCTTCACCTTGCCAAAATATAATGGGATATTGCAGTGCATCATATGAGCGGTGTGTTTCCTTTATACGTTGTAATTGATCATTCCGACGATGTAAAACAATATCACGGGATTCCAAGTTTTCTCCAACTACAACGATAGCAACTTCATCAATAGTTGGTGCATTAAAACGTCTTGTATGTTGACCTGCAGGTGTTTTATCAGCTCTGATTACAATTTTGTGATTATCGGATGGCATCAGATCCAAGGCAGTTTTAAACAATATAATCAATTGATTGTGTTGATGAAATAAAGTTTGTAATTGTTCTACAATAGACCTCTTTACTAAATTGTTATGTGCACAACGCAGATCAATTTCTTGTGGTGAATTGCCCATAAAATAAATTTGCAGGAATTTGTTGTCGTTATCTGACACTGGTAACAGTGAACCTGCTCTGTGATATATTTGCCCTTGTATCTGTAAATAAAAAAAAAATATTATGGTGTGGTATAAATTAATGGATTGGATGTATATATTTAGTTTTAACTAATATCTATTAAATATAAAATATAATAAAAGTGTCACTGAAACTAAATCCCCATATAATATAATGACTAAGTGATATATAAGTGATTAAGAAATTGAAGATTAGTGACACATCTTAACTTTGGTGCCAAAAAATTTTGTTCGCTAAAATAATTATGAGTAACTGCTATAATACATACCTTGAAAGTTGGTATAAAATTTTCCCGAACTACATTTGTTGCCCCAAATGAAGTCATTTGAAAGCAATTGTTATATTGTTGGATATGTGTCAAAAAGTGTATAGAATCTGTTCCTATTCCTGAAACCAATGAGTACAATGGTTCTGGTGGTGGATCCAATGGTATCAATTTCACTTTACCATTTGCGCAACACAATCCATTGGCTTCGTTTTTGTATTTTAATGCCTTACAGTGTGAGCAAACCGAGTTCATAGAACCAATAACAACACATTGGTAGTTACTGTAGTCAATTGACACATCGTAACTGAAAGCAGCTCGATTCAAACTTGCGCGATTATTAGTTGAATGTCACGCTCGCGCTTCACGCGTTTGTGATATCCGAATTCTTTCACGTTCATTTCCGTCGTCACGTTCTTGTGCAGTACGATTAGATCGGTAATTAGCTTGGTTTGTAGCATTTCTGGTTCTTCTACCTAAATTGGTTCGTCTTATAGGAGGCATATCAAATATAAATTATTTTTTCACTAATCACGAACTAAACAAACACTAACTAAGTAAACACTCTGCACAAAAAACTATATACGAATTTGTTTCGTGTATCAGTCGTCAAAAGCAAACTCAGTAGATTAGGTAACAGACAACTTTTTTCTTTTTAAATTTTATATGACTTGAAGTCAAATCCTTTTAAGCCGTACTTAAAATTTGGATATTAAAAATAATAAAACACTGTTGGTCCGCGAGTTTCGGAACGCCACATTAAACTCCTCCAACTATATATTCTGAGCTCCAACGCACACACGCACATTGTTTTGATAGATATGATCTTTGACGTTAGGAACACACCTACATTGCTTAGACAACAGTGAGTGCTTGTAATTTAATATGAACTTTATACCATAGCAATAAAGCTCAAATTGACTACGTTTTAGTTACAAATCATTTGTATGGGAAAAAGAAAAGGGCTATTTTTAGGGTTTTTCCAGCAATAATTCTAATTTTTATCGCCGTAAAAACCATCCTTGAACTTCAACGAAAATTTAAAAAAAAGATTTAGCTAAATTGGTCCAGGCGTTGTTGAGTTATGCGCTTACCAACACATTTTGCGATTCATTTTTATATTATAGATTTATTACTATTATTATTATTTTTTTTTTCCTAATAGTGCCTTTCCGTAAGGCTCGAAGGACCATGTATTTCTTTATGCGCCACCTTGTTTAGCACTCACCTTTTTAGCTTGCTTTCACTAATAAATTGGTTTTTTTTATGTTTTTTGAAGAAATTCACACTTTATTGTCGCACAAAATTAATAATATTTTAAATGATTCACAGGTTGTGACGGTTGATAGTGGAGATAGCGATTGGTACGAGTACGATGCGCAAGAGGCCTGGTGGTCGCTCGTCGTCCCCTTTTTACCTCCTTCGGTGTGGTGTGTAGTGTGTCTTCATGTGTGGTGTGATCGTGATGATAGGGTTGGTGTGGAATGTGTGTGTGGAATGCAGGTGTGGTGATGTGGATGTGAATTGCTCATTTAACCAGTCCAAGTCTATTTCATTATAAAGACTTTCTAGAACATTTTCAAGTTCTCTTTGCTCAAAAACATCATATTTTCTTTGATTTTCCTCAATTATAATACGATGTGTTATTCAAGTCTGCTCATTATCGTTTTCAATGAGATCTTGCTGTTTATTCCGCCAAGGATAGTAAAGCATTAACATTTCGCGGAAATACTCAACTCTGGCCAAATCTGGGTTAAACCTTCTATACCGAATAATACAAGGTTTGGTACATTTTTTCACAAAACCGCTACCGTCTTTAAGAGGTATGACAACCCCGCTTTCTGGTAAATTATCGTCTTCCCTCTCTTCTTCTTCATGATCACTATCTTGTGCTCTTCTACTAAATTTAAAATATTTATACATAGATGCAAAATCAGCTAAACAAAGAGTTTCTAACTGATCGGATCTTTGAACATAACGGTCTAAAATACCGGCTACGAGTATTTCAGTCGAACCTGAAGGAAGGTTCTGAAGTTCCGCTCTAGGTTTTACCATTCGAACACGTTCTTCAGGTCGAGAGGTATTTATAAATATTTCTGCATTACTTGCTTCCGAAAGTTGGAGCCCAATGCAGCAATATACTGCTTCTTGTGCAGATATTTCTGTGCCTGATATAAATTTGTGACCTATATGTTTAAGTTTTTGCTTAATAGTATAATTTCCAGCATTTACCTCTGATATAGCTTCATTTAAGAGCCTAGAAATTCCCCTGTTAGACTTGCTAATATAATTAATTATATATGAACAGCAAGCATGTGCATCCAGTATATATTGGACATCCATATTTGCTCTATGGAGTTCCAAAATCAGAGGATTATAAGCGTTTATAAAACGATCCTGTAATTTTCTTTTTAGAAAAATTTTGGGTTTTGTTAAACTTGACCTAAGGGCTAACAAATAGTCATCAAAAGACATATTTATTCTACTATCAGACAGGAAGTGTTCAAAATCGTTTAAATTAGAAATGTCTTCTGTAGTCATATTTGAATTTAAAACGTTTTGAATTTTGAAAAAGTTTTCCTTGTGTCTTTCTGAATTTTGACTTGTTTCTGTAAGAGGTAACAGTATTTGCGTTGAAGGCATTGGTGGATATGGAATACCAAAACGACAAAACTGTTGTCCTCTTATTTCCCTAGTACAAGACCGACTGTGGTTATGCTTTTGATAACCCAAATAATTTTCTAAGTGGCTGATCGAACCATCGGTAGAAATATAATTGTCAATAAAACTAATGACATCAGGGAATGTCTGAGGATCTTGAAGGTTGATCCTGGGAGCATTATTAAGCCAATACATGCCATGTACATACGGGGAATCTCTCTGTTGAAACTCCACTCTCCAGTAGAAATTTGTAACAAAATGCTCTCCAAAAATGCCGGCGTTATCTTCAAAAAGCTTAAGAATTTGTCGATAGCGGTAGTCAAAATATCTAGCACAAGTAACCGCGTCTGACCGAATTAAGCGATATCTATCTTGGGTTGTTAAACTGTTGGCTTCCTCTTCCGAAATATCTTTAGAATCAACAGTTTTAGAGAGGATGACCAAAAGCTCAACCCACTGAGATTCTGCAGCCGATAAAGTGATAAAGAAGGTTGGAAGCCCAAATTGGCGAATCATAGCGATTGCCTTTTTCTTCTCAGCTTCCCAGTGCGCAGGTGAGGATCTAACGCCTTTCAAAACCTTGTAACCATCATCGTGTTGAATCAAGTTTTGAACAAAGTTTTCGTTTAATAGATTTTGGGCCGTAACTCGGTTGCGACCTGAAAACTTTCTAAGGCAAATGGATGTACTATTCTTAATTTGTAGCAGTTCTAATTTTTTGTAATCATAGAACAACTTTGGAATGGTACACGCTCTTCTGTCAAAACGACGAATTTCAGAACGTATTATCTTGCTATACGTTTCAGAGCATGTACGCTTCTGCCCAACGTATATTGTTCCAAATGACAACTCTTCTGAATTATTATCTTGAATTATGTCAATTGGTCTTTGTCCTTCACCTGGCGCTATAACTAAACGGTTATAGTCTAAGTTTTCTACAGGAGTATTGTCCAAAAGAGTTTCTTGACCGCCTGGATTCTGAAGGTAAAAGACCCGTGGGAATATTATTACCTGAGGGATTATCATAGGAAGTTTGTCCCGCATGAAAAGATTGAACCAATCGGGAATCCTCTGCAGATGCAACAAACGGAACTTCTTCTTGGTTATTAAATTCTGAAATCCAGTTTTCATTAATATGTATATTGTGCTCACGATACAGAGGGGTATTCACTAAGAACTGCAAAGCTTCCATAATCTTTGCGGGGCGTATGGTATCGATCATGTAATCATGTTTGTATTCCAAACGCCTTCTTAAGTGAATTTGTATAACATGAGCCTCATCAAAGGACCTTGGTAGAGATGTCACAATATTGTTAACAGAAATTGGTATATTAACAACAGCACCTTTGAGCAAACTCTGATCTTGATATCCTAACGGACGGATTGTCATAAAAGGAAATCTAGGCATTATGAGACGTTCTTCAATTGGAGTTAAACCTTTCAAACAATCCGGTATTTCAGGAAAGTCTAAACCGTTAGCTAAACATAATTTTGGAACGTTCTTTTTAACAATCGCATTTTTGCAAGTAGCACAAAAATTGTAATTTCCATCTTCTGAAGGAAATTTTTGCATTAAAAAGAAGGCTGATGCAGCATTCAGGTGACCTTGCGCAATAGTTTCGAAATTTAATTTGCGAACTTGGTGTGAAAACCATAAGCCGCCGCAGCAAATACATATTTCAGTAGGGCCCTTACTTATATTTTGGAAATAAATGTTTTTGAAATCTGTTAAATTGCCACTATTATCAGTTTCTATAACATTATTTTCTCTCGTTAATCGGATTCGTTGGGACTGCCTTTGATTTTCAATTTAACTATTGAGTGGGTTATCTCTACGAAGGCGAACTTGACCTTGTCTAAGACGTCTCTGATTCAAAATTTCTTCCCTCATACCCCTAATACTAAGCTGTCGACGTTGTGTTTCTCTATCTCTCTTCTTATTTCAGGATTTCTTCTTGCATGTTCCCTTTGCATTTCATCACGAATGCGCTCTAAATTCCTATACTCAGGATTTCTTGCGCGAAGTTCTCTATGATCCCTAGTGTTCCTACTTTGTTCATCATAACGTACCTCAGGATTTTCCCGACGAGATCTATGACCTCGAGTATTTCTTATTTGCTCTTCAGAGCGAATTTGGGGATCTTGCCGCCTTGTTCTATGTTGAACAGTATTTGTAACTTGCTCAACAGATCGAACCTCGGGGTCTTCACGCCGAGATCTATGACCTCGAGTATTTCTTATTTGCTCTTCAGACCGAATTTGGGGATCTTGCCGCCTTGTTCTATGTTGAACAGTATTTGCAATTTGCTCAACAGATCGATCCTCGGGGTCTTCACGCCGAGACCTATGACCTCGAGTATTTCTTATTTGCTCTTCAGAGCGAATTTGCGGATTTTCCCGCCTGGTTCTATGTTGATTTGTATTGATTATTTGTTCGGACAGACGTACATCGGAATCTAATCTACGATTAGCGTGACTTACAGTATTTTGTGACTGCTCACTATTTCTATATAAAGAGTTCGCACGAAGAACTCTCATACGTCTTTTATTCTGAAGACGACTTAGTAATATAGATTTTCTACTTAATCTGGGCATAATTAATTAATAAAAAATGGATTAATATCTAAAATACTTATAGATAATACTTATATAATTCAGTCCGTCCGGGTGTTAAAAGTTGGATCCTAGGTGCTGCTCTCTTTCACTGTAATTCCTTGTAAGTCCTTGCTATGCTATTGCTCGTCACTATACACTGTACTGTAAAATACACTAAAATTAGTTTATAAAAGCACTTTGCTTGTAAAGACATCTAGTGTAACTGAAAATACAAAAACAGTGTACTGATATTTATTATACTCTTGCAACATGTTGGTACAGGTTACGTACTTTTGTATACCTGTATATTATTTAGCTATTCACTAACATAAGAATACATAATATTTAGTTATATTTATATTTTAGAAATTAGTAGTTTATTTCATTGTATTGAAATTAAGTTCTCGGAAAATCCCTCCGTAAATTACTTTTGTTAAACGCTTTCTAAAACAGGGGGATCTATGGTACCTATTTTGAAGGGTCTACAATAACTTACATAAATTTAATTATGGTATACACATATGTAGAACAGGTATGTAGATTTTCTTCTTTCTGTCTTAATATCTAAACCTTTCATAAGCTGCCAACGGCGCTAGGTAAAAATGTAATTTTCTTGAGTTTACAGTTCACTCCATATTAAAATGTGTCGCTTTTGATACTACATTACTAATATTTATTTCATGCAATTTTTTGTAGAAAGATTTTTTTGCTCTATACAAAGTCCAGCACTCTAAGAAACTTTTTTAGCATTGTTGTCTGGTATATTTTATAATAAGTTCAACATGATGGCTGAGAAAATATACCTAACCACTGATTATCATCAAATATTAGAAGAAATATATGTATATAGAAATCTATATCTATCACTTTAGGTGATGCAAACAACTCTTTGGTGAACAAAACTATACTCTGTTGCAACATGTTGCGAAAGTATAAAAATGTGGCGAATTCAACATTCATTACTCGATTATTATTTGGTATCTTATTAACTTATGTTATTGATCATAGATTTATTTTGTGTCAATACTATTTTTTTCTCCGAAATGTTAACTTTTATAAAAAGAAACTATTTAACTCAAACATGGTATATGTGATATAAACTGAACCAAATGGGTTAGATTTAATATGTGGGGTATATGAGGTTGCTGTTGTAACAGAGGAGCGGAAATCAGTATATTAGGGTTATAAGGTTTAAACAAAGTCTAGACCAATTTCATTCATATGCAGCGATATACATTATTTTTAAGAAAAACTGTCCATTTAATTTCATTAAATTATCAAATTGACGAAAAAAATTATACCATAAGTAGTACATGTGAGCTGGGAAAATCAAAGACTAGAAAATTGCTCCAAACCGTATATAAAAAAATGTTGATTAAACATCCATTATTAAATGATATCGTGATTAAATTACAATCAAATTTGGTATCTTCTTGACTTATATTATAGGCCATAAACTTAGTCTCAGTTTTATTGCTTGAAGTGAGATATACATAAGTATGAATGTGATATTAACTCCACCAAAGTGGCTAAATTTTATATTATAAGCTTAGGTTAGCAAACGTCAACCAGAGAATCGGAATTCATTATATGAAGGTGTGAGGTTTAGACTTAGTATATACTAATTTTATTCTAATTCAGCGTCAAACCACATAATTTTTCAGAAATCTTTTCCACTTAATTTCATTAAAATATCACGTTGATCAACCGGAACGGTGTAAAGTCAGGTGGAAAGACGGAAATCATATATACCTATATTGGGGATAGAGAAATATATTAATTTTGACATTGACATATATAAAAAAAAATATTAATACTCACTGACCGACATATTCGGCATAAAACTGGTTAGAATAACGAAAAGCATTATAAGTAGTATATGGAATTTGAGGGCAGTATTAACCCGATTTTATTAATTTTTTCCAATACCACATACTACTAACATGCCACAGACTAATAAAATGCTCCCACTGTTTCATTAAGGTACCTCACATACCATCACCAATCAAATGGAGTAAAGTCAGACGAATGTTCAAAAATCCTGATATTAGTTACATGGGGGCTAAGGAAAATTTTCACCCGATTTGATCTTGTTATGAGTAAAACACGCTCTCTCATTTTCATTGAGATAACTCACATATGCGGTATAAAGTCACGCGGAAGTTCAAAAATATTTATATTAGATATATGAGGGCTACAAGAACTATTGATCCGATTCAACCCATTTTTGAAACAAAGACAAACTATTATCGATAATTTCATTTATTTATTCTATTATATGAATTTCAATTATATATCTTACACAATGGCCGATATTTACGGTAAAAAGTCAACTATAGGTACTGGGGTCCACATATTCAGTACCTAGGGGCTTGAACAGTTTTGACTCGATTTAGAGAATTTTTGGTCACAAGGTGGCATACTTTAAACGTATTATTCACGCAAAGTCTTACGCCGATATAATCATTGTTGCTTGATTCGCATAGTGGAAAGTGAAAGAATCAAGTGGTATTTAAAATGGTGTCATATGGAAAATAGGCGTGGTTGTAATCCGATTTCGCCCATTTTCGCACTATAACATAGAAACATGAAAAGAACGTTACGCACCGAATTTGGTTGAAATCGGTTAAGCAGATCTCAAGATATGGGTTTTCACCTAAAAGTGGGCTGTGCCACGCCCACTGTCTAATTTTGAACGCGGTTCCTATAAAGTCATCTTATACCATCTCAAAGATAAAATTTAATGTCTCTGGCGTGTTTAGTGCTTGATTTATCGCGCTTTTAGTAGTTTTTAACAGTACCGTTATATGGTTGCGAGAGTATAATAAACATAAACAAATAATAAGTGAACGAAAAATAAAACAATAACTCACCATGAGGGCTGCGCAGCCTAATCGGGAAAAATGATTCCGTTACTGCCTACTTCACTTTTGTTGCAAACGCGATACTAAACAGAGTGAAGGAAAAAAGTAGCGAAGGTGAGAGTGTAGCTAATAAAAAAGGAGGCTGGTATTGACCGCTACGTGAACATTAAAAACAGCGATCAATTAAAACAAAATTCGAACCGGCACTCCAAACGTAAATAAGGATAAAACTCTAAATGGTAACAGATTTGTCTTATTAAGTAACGAACCCAACGACAACGCGTAGGGTACCACCACAGTGAGTAATACCAAACCGCTTCCAATATATTTGTGCGAATGCTCTAATGCTCTTGTATTGAAATTAAGTGACATTGTAGACAAAATACGTTTATGGAAATCGGAAAATTTCTGTCCAATAATAATAAAAATTACTACTTTTATCAACTGAAGAGCTGTAAAGACCTAGTAGAGTCTTCGGTAGACTCTAATGAAATCAGGGAAGCTCTTAAAGAATGTGGTTATGAGGTTAAAACCGGAGTAAGACACAACCAATGTTCAAGATTGAATTGATGCCAAATGTTAACCAGCTAAAGAAAAATAAAACGTATCTGATATATAATTTAAATATCTCCTCCACCGTAGAAGTACCATTGATGAACCCCATAACAGAAATGGTCCAGTACAATGCACTAACTGCCAAGAGTGTGGACACACAAAATCATATTTCACCCTTCGCAGTGTTTGTGTAGTTTTTGGTGATTTACACTTTACGTCCGAATGAATACATAAAAATGAGAATCTAACGAAAAAACGAAGCAATTGTGGAGGAAATTAAACTGCTAATTAACACATAGGGGTTGTCCGGTATATAAAGACTTGAAATCGAAGTTGTTTCTCGGAACTAAATGACAAAAGACCCACGTTATGCAAATGTAGTAAATGGTTACACTGTACAAATGTAATTGCCCCAAAACCAACCAAGTAGAAGCGTTGAAATTATGATTTCAAACTTTACTCAATGTAGGTATGACACAATTTATGTCTTCAATGCAAAATATGATTCACGATTTAATCAAAGGACAAAACCAAATGCTTCAAAATTTTTTAAGTAAAAAATGAGCGAACTAAATATTTGTATATGGAATGCTAACGGTGTTAACCCGCACAAACTGGAGATTATTATTATTATTAGATGTAATGTTATTATCTGAAACACATCTAACAAATAAGAACAATTACCTTATATCTGGTTTTAGACTCTGTGCTACAAATCACCCAGATGGAAAGGCGGATGGTGGAACAGCAGCAAAAAATATCACAAATGATGAAATAGAGAAGCTAGTAGCTAAAAAATGGTAAGCTAGACGCGAATGGCAATCAAATCGCTACACAGTTACAATTGAAGGATGCTGTACGTAAACCAAAAAAAGAGCTTAAAAGCGCGTAAGATTATAGCACTGAAAATTATAAAAAGAAATTGAGACCAAATTCAGCCAACAATCAAAACTCCATAAACACATAAAGCCACCGGTAGATTCCAATATGCCCATAAGAGACGTGAGTAGTGATTGGGCTCAAAATAACTGGGAAAAGGCAACTTGCTTTGGAAATCACCTAAAGAAGGTATTTAAGCCTAATTGCCTAAAAACCGACTTACTTCTTGTCTATTAAGACCTCAACTTCTGAAATTAAAAATGTTATTCACGAGCTGAATCCAAAAAAGTCATCAGGACATGACAAATTTACTCCAAAGATGCTCAAGGAGCTACCAAATATTGCTGTGGTAATGCTCTCCTTACTTTTTAATGCAATTTCTAGTTTCGGACATTACCCAAATTCATGGAAAAAGTCGCGGATCATCATGATAGATAAACCCGACTTAACATAGGCGTCTTCTAACAACCAACCCTGCCTTTCCAAAATATTTTAAAAAGTTTTACTATCAAAGATGTCTATTTTTCAATAATAATAATAATTCCATTTCGTGCAAAACACGGCACAGTAGAGCAAGTAAATAGAACTACTAACGATATAAGAAGAGCATTCGAGTACAGAGAGTATGGTCCAGAAATATTCCTTGATGTGGCTCAGGCATTCGATAAGGTTTGGCCTTTTATATATTAAAATTAAAAAACAAATTCTTTCGAATTATATAAAACATTAGAGTCTAATTTAAAAAAATAGGATATTTATATTTATAATAAATGTCCCATCATCAGTAAAATAACTAGCATGAAATTAAGAGCAGCAAAGTTAAACTGACATCTAAATAAAAATTACTAACTAAACCTTGTCAATAAAGTTTTGTTATACAACCCAGTAATAAAGCCGAATTGGATGTATGGTATTCAACTGTGGGGTGCGACCTGTGCAGCTAACATCGATAGAATACAGATTTTCCAGTCAAAAATCCTTTGAGCTATAACGAGTTCACCATGGTAAATTCGAATTGAAAACATTCACAAAGATCTTGGTATTCCTATAGTAAAAAAGAAAGTAGAGGACTTCAGTAAGAACTATGAACTTAAAATCCATAACCATCCAAATCCATTAGCTAATACCTTACTACAGTCCTGTAATCAAACCCACTTAAAAAAAAAAAGAACTACCAGCCTTCTAAAGAACGTCGTATCACCAAACAGGCTCAACTAAAACCTTGAGATTGCTTAGTTTTTATTAGATTTTAGATTTTATTACTTATTGTTAGGCTTTGAGAAAACAGATTCAATAAATAAAGATACATTAACAATAAAAAAGTAATGAATAGCACGTTCAATATTGACTTCTAAAGCTTGAACAGAGTCTGGTTTATTGCTAAAGACCAATGACTTCAAATAACCCACAAGAAGAATTTGCAGATCCCACCAACGCAGGATTTACCCACCCACAATGCATTCGTTTGCATTAAGCACTTCGAACGCTGTGCCCACCTTCCACCTTGGTGAGTGCTCTTTATTTTAATTTAAAAGTTGCATGAGGTATTTTTAAACTTTCATTGAGATAACTCACATATGCGGTATAAAGTCACGCGGAAGTTCAAAAATATTTATATTAGATATATGAGGGCTACAAGAACTATTGATCCGATTCAACCCATTTTTGAAACAAAGACAAACTATTATCGATAATTTCATTTATTTATTCTATTATATGAATTTCAATTATATATCTTACACAATGGCCGATATTTACGGTAAAAAGTCAACTATAGGTACTGGGGTCCACATATTTAGTACTTAGGGGTTAAACAGTTTTGGTTCGATTTAAACAATTTTTGGCCACAAGGTGGCATACTTTAATTGCATTATTCACGCAAAGTTTTACCCCGATATAATCATTGTTACCTGATTTGCATAGTGGAAAGTGAAAGAATCAGATGGAATTGAAAATGGTGTTACATGGGAAGTAAGCGTGGTTGTAGTCCGATTTCGCCCATTTTCGCACTATGACATAGAAACATGAGAAGAACGTTATGCATTGAATTTGGTTGAAATCGGTTGAGCAGATCTCAACATATGTGCTAAAAATAGAACGTCAAATTCTCAACATGTTGTCACAGAGCATAATAGTTTTGTTCACCTAACGGTTGTTTGTATCACCTAAAAGTAATCGAGTTAGATATAGGGTTATATATATTGTTGTTGAAATCCGGGTGACTGTCTGTCCGTCCGTCCGTCCGTGCAAGGTCTAACTTGAGTAAAAATTGAGATATCTTTATGAAACTTGGTATACATGTTTCTTGGTACCGTGAGACCGTTGGTATTGCAGATGGGCGTAATCGGACTGCTGCCACGCCCACAAAACGCCATTAATCAAAAACAAATAAATTGCCATAACTAAGCTCTGCAATAAGATATAAGACTGTTATTTCGTACACAGGATTACATTAGGGAGGGGCATCAGCAGTTAATTTTTTTTTTTTTAAGTGGGCGTGGTCCCGCCTCTAATAGGTTTAATCTGCATATCTCCTAAACCGCTAATGCTATGGTATGAGATGACTTTATAGGAACCGCGTTCAAAATTAGACAGTGGGCGTGGCACAGCCCACTTTTAGGTGAAAACCCATATCTTGAGATCTGCTTAACCAATTTCAACCAAACTCAGTGCGTGACGTTATTTTCATGTTTCTATGTCATAGTACGAAAATGGGCGAAATCGGACTACAACCACGCCTACAACCCACTTCCCATATAACACCATTTTAAATTCCATCTGATTCTTTCACTTTCCACTATGCAAATCAGGCAACAATGACTGTATCGGGATAAAACTTTGCGTGAATAATGCGCTTAAAGTATGCCACCTTGTGGCCAAAAATTTTTTAAATCGAACCAAAACTGTTTAACCCCTAAGTACTAAATATGTGGACCCCAGTGCCTATAGTTGACCTTCTACCGAAAATATCAGTCAATCCACAAAGAAATCTTAAACGAGTATACCATTTGACTTTGCGAGAGTATAAAATGTTCGGTTACATCCGAACTTAGCCCTTCCTTACTTGTTAAAGTTGATATCCATTCCATTCCAATATTTTCCATTGAATGAATTATAAATTTCTATTAAAAACTCGAAGAGACAAAAAAGTCATTTGTATGGGAGATAAATATTATAGTTTTCCGATTTTCTTTATTTTCACTATCATTGTTAAGTGTATAGAGAACAGTTCTGCAAAATTAGAAGCTATTAGCTTTTTAATTAAAGGCAGGCAACCGGAAAATAAAATAATTAAATAATCGGTTGAATGGGGGATATGTGGTATACAATAGTTTTCCGATCTGGCCGATTCCGCCAAAAGATCAATATTATTAATCAAATTGCATTTATGTAATAAGCTTCATTCGGATATCTCAAAATTTGACGAAAAAATTTGTATAATCCCAAAAAGTTAAACTTCATCTAAAAAGTTGCTGGCTCGAAACCGCTTTTAGACCCATATCCACTTAGGCAAAGTTATTCGGAATGATCCTTAGAACATTTCCCGCATATGTGATTTTTTAGAAAAGAAATCGTCCCGATCTAATCCGCATACATATATACAATAAAACAACTAAGTGAAACTGAATGGATTACAATCAAATTTGTATCTAATTAACTTACACAGAGTTTTCCAATAAGAGTGATATAATTTAAAAAAAAAACAAGAAAAAACGTTAACTTCTGTTGCACCGAAGCTATAATACCCTTCACAAATAAAAAGGCCCCTTACATGAACTTGATTCCGAACGTTCAATTTGTATGGCAGCTATATGCTATAGTGGTCCGATATCGGCCGTTCCAACAAATGAGCAGCTTCTTTGTGAGAAAAGGACAGGTGCAAAATTTCAGATCGATAGCTTAAAAACTGAGGGGCTAGTTGGTATATATGCAGGCAGACGGACAGACAGACAGACAGACAGAGGGACATGACTAAATCAACTCAGCTCATCATGCTGATCATTTATATACATATTTTATAGGGTCTCTGACGTTTCCTTTTGGGTGTTACAAACTTCGTGGCACCCTGTTCAGGGTATAAAATCAACACACTAATTGTTAAGAAAATTCAAATGTTTATTATTTAGTGTGAACATCATTTATGTATAACATCATTCAAATGGCCTCCACGACTTCTTTTGCAGGAACGAATTCAATAAGCCCAATTTTCGAGTACTCTTTGCTCCAAATCAAGTCGTATGTCAACTTTTCAAGTTTCTCAAGGAATGTGGACGAGTGTTTAATTTGCTCCGAGAAAGTTTACACAAAACCTACCAAATAAAGAATAAGATAAACATGTGATACAAAAATATATAAAAACAAAAAACAGTAGTTAAAGCTTGTAGACCAAAATAAAACATTATTTAAACAATAATAAAAATAAAAATAAACAAATAATAAGTGAACGAAAAAACACAATAACTCACCATGAGGGCTGCGCAGCCTAATCAGGAAAGCTGATTCCGTTATTGCCTACTTCACTTTTGTTGACCCAGCAACAACACCTAACAACAAACAAACAAACGGTGGCCATGTCATGCTGATACCTGCAAACGCGATACTAAACAGAGTGAAGGAAAAAAGTAGCGGAGGTGAGAGTGTAGCTAATAAAAAAGGAGGTTGGTATTGACCGCTACGTGAACATTAAAAAACAGCGATCAATTAAAACAAAATTCGAACTACCACTCCAAACGTAAATAAGGATAAAACTCTAAATGGTAACACATTTGTCTTATTAAGTAACGAACCCAACGACAACGCGTAGGGTACCACCACAGTGAGTAATACCAAACCGCTTCCAATATATTTGTGCGAATGCTCTAATGCTCTTGTATTGAAATTAAGTGACATTGTAGACAAAATACGTTTATGGAAATCGGAAAATTTCTGTCCAATAATAATAAAAATTACTACTCTTATCAACTGAAGAGCTGTAAAGACCTAGTAGAGTCTTCGGTAGACTCTAATGAAATCAGGGAAGCTCTTAAAGAATGTGGTTATGAGGTTAAAACCGGAGTAAGACACAACCAATGTTCAAGATTGAATTGATGCCAAATGTTAACCAGCTAAAGAAAAATAAAACGTATCTGATATATAATTTAAATATCTCCTCCACCGTAGAAGTGCAATTGATGAACCCCATAACAGAAATGGTCCAGTACAATGCACTAACTGCCAAGAGTGTGGACACACAAAATCATATTTCACAAAAAAAAACTGAATCGTAAAAAGTCATCAGGACACGAAAATTTTACTCCAAAGATGCTCAAGGAGCTACCAAATATTGCTGTGGTAATGCTCTCCTTACTTTTTAATGCAATTTCTAGTTTCGGACATTACCCAAATTCATGGAAAAAGTCGCGGATCATCATGATAGATAAACCCGACTTAAAACAGGCGTCTTCTGACAACTAACCCTGCCTTTCCAAAATATTTTAAAAAGTTTTACTATCAAAGATGTCTATTTTTCAATAATAATAATAATTCCATTTCAACGCACCAATTCGGGGTTCGTGCAAAACACGGCACAGTAGAGCAAGTAAATAGAACTACTAATGAAATAAGAAGAGCATTCGAGTACAGAGAGTATGGTGCAGCAATATTCCTTGATGTGGCTCAGGCATTCGTTAAGGTTTGGCCTTTTATATATTAAAATTAAAAAATTATTCTCTTTTAAATTATATAAAACATTAGAGTCTTATTTAAAAAAATAGGATATTTATATTTATAATAAATGTCCCATCAGCTTTGGTTGAAAAATGGCTAGCCGAGTGGCGAATAAATGTTAAAAAACAAAAGTACGTATCAGCCGATTAAAATGACTAACATCTCAGTACCACATGCAAATGATGTAACTTATCTTGGCATTCACTTGGACGGAAGGCTCACATGAAGAAAACATAAATCCAGTAAAATAACTAGCATGAAATTAAGAGCAGCAAATTTAAACTGGCATCTAAATAAAAATTCTTAACTCAACCTTGCCAATAAAGTTTTGTTATACAACCCAGTAATAAAGCCAATTGGGATGTATGGTATTCAACTGTGGGGTGCGACCTGTGCAGCTAACATCGATAGAATGCAGATTTTCCAGTCAAAAATCCTTTGAGCTATAACGAGTTCACCATGGTAAATTCGAATTGAAAACATTCACAAAGATCTTGGTATTCCTATAGTAAAAAAGAAAGTAGAGGACTTCAGTAAGAACTATGAACTTAAAATCCATAACCATCCAAATCCATTAGCTAATGCCTTACTACAGTCCTGTAATCAAACCCACTTAAAAACAAGTAAGGAAGGGCTAAGTTCGGATGTAACCGAACATTTTATACTCTCGCAAAGTCAAATGGTATACTCGTTTGAGATTTCTTTGTGGATTGGCTGATATTTTCGGTAGAAGGTCAAATATAGGCACTGGGGTCCACATATTTAGTACTTAGGGGCTTGAACAGTTTTGGTTCGATTTAGACAATTTTTGGTCACAAGGTGGCATACGGTAAACGTATTATTCACGCAAAGTTTTACCCCGATATAATCATTGTTGCTTGATATGTATAGTGGAAAGTGAAAGAATCAGATGGAATTGAAAACGGTGTTATATGGAAAATAGGCGGGGTTGTAGTCCGATTTCGCCTATTTTCGCACTATAACATAAAAATATGAAAATAACGTAATGTACCGAATGCTGTTGAAATTGGTTAAGCAGATCTCAAGATATGGGTTTTCACCTAAAAGTGGGCTGTGCCATGCCCGCTGACTAATTTTGAACGCGGTTCCTATAAATTTATCTCATACCATCCCAGAGATAAAATTTAATGTGTCTGGCGTGTTTAGTGCTTGATTTATCGCGCTTTTAGTAGTTTTTAACAGTACCATTATATGGGGAGTGGGCGGAGTTGCCACCCGATTTTAACTATTTTTACACTCTGAGTAGAGCTTCTAAAAAAACTTGCTTACAGTGAATTTTGTTATTATAGCATTAGCGGTTTAGGAGATATGCACATTAAACCTATTAGAGGCGGGACCACGCCCACTTTAAAAAAAAAAATTTTAACTGCAGATGCCCCTCCCTAATGTGATCCTGTGTACAAAATAACAGTCTTGTATCTTATTGCGGAGCTTAGTTATGGCAAGTTATTTGTTTTTGATTAATGGCGTTATGTGGGCGTGGCAGTGGTCCGATTACGCCCATCTGCAATACCAACCGTCTCACGGTACCAAGAAACATGTCTACCAAGTTTCATAAAGATATCTCAATTTTTACTCAAGTTAGAGCTTGCACGGACGGACGGACGGACAGACAGTCACCCGGATTTCAACTCGTCTCTTCATCCTGATCATTTATATATATATAACCCTATATCTAACTCGATTAGTTTTAGGTGATACAAACAACCGTTAGGTGAACAAAACTATTATACTCTGCAGCAACAGGTTGCGAGAGTATAAAAAAAAGAACTACCAGCCTTCTAAAGAACGTCGTATCACCAAACAGGCTCAACTAAAACCTTGAGATTGCTTAGTTTTTATTAGATTTTAGATTTTATTACTTATTGTTAGGCTTTGAGTAAACAGATTCAATAAATAAAGATACATTAACAATAAAAAAAGTAATGAATAGCACGTTCAATATTGACTTCTAAAGCTTGAAGAGAGTCTGGTTTATTGCTAAAGACCAATGACTTCAAATAACCATACAAGAAGTAGTCTAATGGTGTTAAATCACAACTTCTTGGAGGCCATTCAATGTCACAATTTCCTGAAATTATCGCATCTCCAAAGTTTTTTCGCAATAATTCAGTTGTTACAAGTGCTGTGTGGCACGTAGCCCCGTCTTGTTGGAACCAGATGTTGTCAAGATCAACTTCTTTCATTTACGGCAATACAAGGTTGGTTATCATCGATCTATACCGCACCCCATTGACAGTAACGGTGTCACCAGTTTCATTTTAAAAGAAGTACGAGCCGATCATTCCACCAGACCAAAAAACACACCACACTGTCAATTTAGATGCATTTAAAGGTTGTTTATGAATAATATGTGGATTTACTTCGCACCAGAAACGACAGTTTTTTCTATTTACCGCACCACTCAGATGAATGTGAACCTCATCGGAGAAGATGAATTTCTTAAAAATAATCATCGGAAAACGATTATTTTGACAATAAAATTGAATAATTTATAAACGTTGTTCTTTCGTATATCTTTCCATGATAAAATTGCAAACATTACTGAATACAATGATCATGAAAAGATCATGACATATTAAAAGTGGCCAAAATGACACTTAGAAATCTTATCATCCATATTGGAAGAAACGATATTATAGGTCATATATCATATCATACTGACCGATATTTGCGGTATAAAGTCAGCCGGAAATTTTTTTATTAGGTATAGGGTGACTAAGGGAATTATTGATGCGATTTAAGGTGCTAATCTTCAAAGGCACTATTTGTGAAAAGTTTTATCCATACACATTGATTAATTCTTGATTTGTATACTGGGAAGTGAAAGATTCAGGTGGAATTTAAAATTGTGTTACAAGGGAAGTAAGTATGTATGGGAGTCCCGACATATGGGTTTTCTTCTAAGTGTGGGCGGTGCCATAAAGCCCTCTCCTATGATCTCGGGTGTAAAATTTTATGTTTCTGTCGCATTTGTTTATTGATCTACCGCGGTTTTAGGAGTTTTGGGGAAAGCGTGCTTTTCTGTGCGAATTTGATTATAATAGATTGAATAGTTTAGAAAATATGTACATTAAACCCCTTTATAGAGAGACGCCCAACCTCCTTTCCAAAAGTTTAGCTCACAGGTGCCATTTACTTCCGTAAACCCCTGTGTCAAATTTTAGTTTCATATCTTTATTAAGTTAGTTAAGTTAGTTATGGCGTCTTATAATTTTTCGTTTAACTTTTTGGCCAAGGAGCACGTGTACCTTGTTTCATTAGAATATTTCACTTTTTACGTCACAGCTTGCACGGACTGGCAGACATCCGGATTTCAACTTATCTCGTCATCCTGATCATTTATATATATTATATATAATATATTATATACTTATATCTTACTCGATTATTTTCAGGTGATACAAACAACAGTTAGTGTTTAGCTTTATATAAATTATATGTATATTATGGTATATTTTTACTAATTGTTATCTTCGTTTTCTGTTTGGTTTATAATTAATGTGTTATTTATAATTATACTAAAAATGCACCTTACCTAGATACTTTTTATATATTTTGTTCAAATGACAAATTCAATAGCGATAATTTTTGCCATCATCATTTTATATATGTGCCTCTATTTCTTATACATTCCACTATCTAGCTTCATAGATGTTGCTCATCTTACTTCCTTTAACAACAAAAACTTACATGTGGGTATGTGTTAGTAAGAGTGGAGAAATTGTAAATACAAAAGCAGTAGTGAATTGGTTAACTTCGTTTAGTAGGGTCGGGTATCGGTTAATTTGTAGATTATTTTTAGGTAATTTAAATTTTAAAAATTTAAAAATTGTGGCCTGGACAAATTTTCCAGATATGTAGAATGAAGAACAGAATCAAAAAAATTTTGTTGTATTTATTAGTGTACTAAAATTAGAATTTTAATACAATTTTTAAAAAAAAGTTGACTATATAAAAAGTAATAGAAAAGTTGAAATAATATTTAACATGCTACTGAACATAAGTTTATTATATATAGTGCTTACCTTGACTTTTATGTTAAAAAAAGTCAAAAACTGTACTGATATTTTAACATAAAATATAAGACTATTTTAGGTTAAGATATGCAATATTCCATTGTAAATTTTGTGCTACAATGAACCAGAAGAACGAAAGAACTTCATAATATAAATAACTGATCTTATGCATTCGCATGCATATATATTACAATTTTTGATGACAATTCCAATAAATAAAGTAGATACATACATATGTATTAATAATAATAGATCAACATACGCAATTTTGTAAAGTTATGTTTAAGATATTCATTATTATATATTATTGTAATATCGATATACCACATATAGATATACAATTATATAACAGCTGTCTTCGATTCGATAAGCATTACTCTATTACAAATCGAACAAACTATTCCAGATGCTCAAACAAACGGGCACTCTTGTGGTGCAACGGTGCGCTAAGATGTCTTCTAATACATCCGCAATACTGTTATTATTATTTCTTAGTAGATGAATTCTTTTTTCGCGTTAAAATATCTTGCTGGAACCCTTAATTTTTGTTTTCTATAAATTACTACAATACATTAACAATAGTAAAACTCAACTAAAATATACAAAACAAAACTTGGTAGCATTGTAGCGGCAACACTACTTTAACAGGGTAGCCCCATACTCTCTTACACGAGTTCAACTCGTTGACTTTGTTGTTGTTTTTACATGTAGTTTTTTTTGACAAGAGAGGAGATGCGAGCAGAGAAATAGCAAATCAAAGAGAGTTAATATCCACAAGTTAAAGTTATATTATTTACTTACATTTATTTAGAAACCCACTTTTTGCTTCATGGTACCTGATTTTTTTGTTAACAAATTAACAGCCTAAATAATTATTCAGAAGTGTGCAAATCGCGAACTGTCATTGAACTATCATTAAGCAATTGGTACTTATAATACCAGTAGCTTCCACAAGCGCCCAACAATGTTTAAACGTATTTTATCTTCGCCAGCAATTAAAACGTCTTCGCCTTTTGATATGTATCACGCCGGATCAATAAATTTCCACTATCCAGTTAATATTTTACATGGGGAGATAATATAAAAAAAGAAAGCGAACCGATATTCGCGAACATACCATGGACATTCTCAAAAAAAGCGCGATCGATAGTTACGATAATCTTCCTCTTCTATCTATTAGCAGCTTTAACAGCTTTTTTGAAGAAGTCTGAGATTGTTTCACCCGAAACTCGGCTATATAAATAACCCGTTCGCGATTAATTATTTATAAGTATTCGGAGGCATAAGTATTCCCTCTTTATATGAGTCTAATTTTAAAATAGTGCCTGATCTGTATAGTTCGTCTGCTTCACAATTAAGTTATGTTCTGAACCCAATAGAGGATTGTCGTGAAATAAGAAGTCTCACTAATTGATCAAGACATTCTTTCACTACTCTTAATGATACCCTTCTAGACTTTAGTGATCTCAAAGCCGTTGCCTATCGGTGAATATATATATATTTCTAGTTATAAGAATCCTGTTTGTCAGGAATAGTGTTTCTTTAATTGCTGTGATCTCCGTTTCGAAGTTACTCCAGTGATTTGCTAGCCGAAAAGCGGATCTGGTATTGAATTTTGCTCAAAGATATCACCTCCCACACCATTATCCAGTTTGGACCGGTCCGTATAGATATTTAACCCTGTGCCATGTCGTGAATTCTTCATTATTGAATTTGTAGTTTCCAGCTATCTTTTTGAAGTGGAATTTAAAGCTTTTTACAGCTGATTCCCATAAACCACCCATGTGAGGAGCGCTTGGGGGGATAAATTACCAATACGTACAATTTCAGCGAAACTTGTCTAACAAAGTCCACAAACTGTTTTTCAGTGGCTTTTTGGGCTCCAATAATTGTTTTACCATTGCCATTCATCATTTTTGAGCGAAACCACGCCGTCCGATGAAGCGAGCGAATGCCGCGAGAAAAGCCTCTGTCGTCAGATTTGTACATAGCTCAAGTTGTACAGCTTTTGTCGTAAAACAAACAAAAACGACAAGGTGAGAGACCTTTACATTGAAGCCTTAACCTGGAAAGGCCCAACCAATTCGACACCTCTTATTGTAAAGGGCAGAGCGAACTTACAGCGTGCAGGGGAAAGTAGAAGGGAATTTCTTGCTTGTACGTTATGCACAATTTGGACATGTAAATGTACTATTTTACTTGAGGCTTGCGTCGGGGAATATAAAACTCTAGGCAGACTATTTGTTGCATTATGCGATGTTCGGAGTGTAGCACTAGTAAATGGGTAGTAGGTATGGGATGGCGTTCTTTGTATGTCAGACTAGAGTTGACCAGCCGACCATCTGCTCGAACTAGACCTTTCGTCTCGAGGAAAAGGTTTAGTACTAAGAGTAAGCTCTTTTTATCAATTCTCGATTATCTTAGTAGTGAGATCTCGCGGTTGAAGTAGCGCATTTGAGTATGTGCGATAAGAGTGACCTCGTTTGGGGTATACTGGGGGTACTCCCTTAACTTTAATTTTGAGTCGCTCTCTAAATTTTAGAACGTAGGCGATTACTCTGAGGGCACGGGGATCGATGAAAATCCCTCAAGGATGTCAGTATCTTCCGATTGTGTGTGGAAAGAGTAGATTTTTCGACATTTTAGGGCAATTATGTTGCGCATGGCCGATTGTGGACAAGAATCCGGTGATTCTGTTAGCCATCGGGGGCCATTCCACCAGAGAGTTGTGGTGGCAAGCTACATCGGTATGCCCCCTCTTGTACCTAGATCTGGAGGATTGTCAGCTCTGGCTACGTGTCGCCAAGTGGCAGATCCTACTAGGTCAATTACTGGAGACGTTCTATTGGAGATATACATATTTTATGCATGTGCTGGTTTTACTAGCCAGGCTAATACTATTTCAGAATCGGACCAGAAATATGATATAAATTTTGTCATGTTCAAATGCGTTTGCATCATGGATACTAATTTAGCAAGTAGTAGCGCACCACATGGACAGTTCTTAAGGGACCCACCGTTACCTATACTACCAATAAGTGGCTTGTAGTCGCGGTATCGGTTTGTGTGTGCACATAACTTGTGGCACAATATTATATAGTCTCAGATTGTTTGCGGAATGAGACTAACTTTTTAAACGAAGTGGTTTCACTTGTTCTTCCCAATCGGTTCCGCGTAGTCATAATTCTTATATGAGGATTTTCGCTTGTATCATAATTGCCGAAAGCTCTCCTGCGGGGTCGAAAATATTGCCACAGAGGATAGAATTTGTCGCTTCGTTATGTAGTGTATGAAAACTGGTCAGATATCGCATTCCATTGAATCCCCAGAGTTTTTGTTGTACTTCCCTTTAAGGCAAATTAGTGTCCAACAGATTTTCTTTAGGTTTGTCTCTTAAAATGTTAGGGTGGTTCGCCGTTATTATGGGATCTGCTAGCTTTAGGTGTGAAACCTTTTGCCGATGCTTGCTATTTATGTGATAGCTTGAAAGCATATTTGTTAGATGCGGTAAGCCTATAGATTCTGCTTGAATGCGCTTATCCGCTTCGGGAGATATTAGGGTAATGGGTTGGATTTTGATATTTTGAGTTTTGAACTACTCTTCCGTTTATTCTCGTGATTTCAAAATTGGCTAGGTTTGTTGGCAGCATTTGCCTATTTTGTGCCCTAGACGCCATAAATGATTGTTGTGATCAGGATTTGCTCGTGCAGTTAATCCCGTGGCCCTTTTAACAATATTTTGAGGTGAGCTGGAAAAATTTGTGATAGGTAACATTGAATGATGTCTTTTGTGGCAATATACGCAATTGAATTTGCTTTCACACTTTTTAAGAGTATGCGCACTTGGCACACAATTTATGCAAAGTTTCTTTGTTCTCACTATTCCTATTATCCTATTGGTAATAGATAGAATTTTTGGCGAGTTCATAAGGATGGTTTTACTCACGGATGTGGAGTAGGTGCAGTTGCTTTAAGTTATTTGAATTGATCTGAAATCATTGCTTTTGCTTCTTCAAACTGGTCTAAGCAGTTTTCGTAATTGGTGAAAGCCAAGAATTTAAAATTTTCACGGAGATCTGAGTCGTCAGATTCTACTATTGCGTCCAAAAACTGTCCAGATTTTCTTTTTTGATTTCTAATACCGATTCAGAATCGTCTTAAATCTATGAAAATGAAAATCGAGTGCAGTATCATATTAAATTATCACTCTCAGAGATAAATTTTTTGCTTTGAGCGTGTATCTTATGTCGGTGTCATGAACTCTTTTCTTCAGAAATCATTAGCGGTACTTTTAGGGACTGTGTTGTTTTAGGTTCTTTTGAATCTGAACTCATTTAGAAAATATATTGAAATAAATTAAAACTTTCTCAGTGTCGAATGATAAAATTCAAACAATATTTTCTTATATGTATGTGCAAAATAAAACTTTTTTAGGTAAATAAGAGTTTTTACTTTGGTTAAAATCATTTTAATTTCAGTATATATGTATAAACGTAACTCTTTTAAGTTAATATGAGTTGTTCAATGGCATAAAATATCAAAAATACGCGTATTTAGTTTATTAATACCGGTGCGTACTTATGTTTTAGTTTAATTTTATTATACTCTCGCAACCTATTGCTACAGAGTATAATAGTTTTGTTCACCTAACTGTTGTTTGTATCACCTAAAACTAATCGAGTTAAATAAAGCGTTATATATATATAATAAATGATCAGGATGAAGAGACGAGTTGAAATCCGGGTGACTGTCTGTCCGTCCGTCTGTGCAAGCTGTAATTTGAGTAAAAATTGAGATACCTTTATGAAATTGGTACACACGTTTCTTGGTTCAGTTAGACGGTTGGTATTGCTGATGGGCGTAATCGGACCACTGCCACGCCCACAAAACAAAATTAATCAAATACCAATAAATTGTCATAACTAAGCAATACAATAATATACAAAGCAGTTATTTGGTTTACAGGATCAAATTAGGAAAGGGCATATGCAGTTAAAAACTTTTTTAAAATCCATAAATTTATTTAAAGCTATAATAACAAAATTCTTAGAGAACAAATAGTTTAAGCACCTCTATCTACAGTGTGAAAATGGGTGAAATCAGGTGACAACCCCGCCCACTCCCCATATAACGGTACTGTTAAAAACTACTAACAGCGCGATAAATCAAGCACTAAACACGCCAAAAACGTTAAATAGTATCTTTAGGATGGTATGAGATAACTTTATAAGAATCGCGTTCAAAATTAGACAGTAGGATTGGCACCGCCCTCTTTTAGGTGAAAACCCATACGTTGGGATCTACTTAACTGATTTCAAACAAATTCGGTATATGACATTCTTTCTTCATTTCTATGTTATAGAAATCGGATTACAACCGCGCCAATTCCCATATAACACCATTTTAAATTCCATCTGATTCTTTCACTTTCCACTATGCAAATCAAGCAACAATGATTGTATCGGGGTAAAACTTTGCGTGAATAATGCGTAAAAAACATGCCACTTTGTGACCAAAAATTGTATAAATCGAACCTCTAGGCACTGAATATGTAGACCCCAGTACCTATAGTCGACTTTTTACCGAAAATATCGGTAATGTGTAAGATATATAATTGAAATTCATATAATAAAATAAGTAAATGAAACTCTCGATAATAGTAAGATCTTGTGTCAAAAATATGTTGAATCGGATCAATACATCCTTCAATATAAAGTTATGCCAACACCTGAAGTAATATCCCGGGCTTTGAACCTTGCAAGTTGCGAGAGTGTAAAATGTTCGGTTACTTTCTTACTTGTTAAGTAATTTACTACCAACCGCACCTTTTATTTTTAAACTTATTTATGGACTTCGAAAAGATGTACGTTTATACTTGTACATGTATGTATATATTATATAATTAATTATTGATAGTATTTTTTTTTGGTTGATAATTTAACATATATTATATGTATAAGTGTTAATTTAACCACACCGTATATTTAGTTTAGAAATAACCGATTTCTCAAAAACAAAATATTAAAATTTAAATGTACCCATATACATTGGGTATATGACAACACGTAGATCATATATGCCGTATATATCATATACGTATGTATATTGTATATATATATTAATGTGCGTATTCGTAATTTTTTCGCTGTGAGCGAAGAGAGAGCAAAAGGAATATAATATATGATTTGCTGTTATTTTACCGACTGCACCTATGTTTGCGAGATATTCGTACGTACGTTTATATAAGTGTATGTTAATGTTGTATATTTTTTGCTAACTGATTATGTATATGTGAATATTTGTAATTTCGCTGTTGATTGTGGTTTTAATTGTGAAATCTTGCTTACTGCTTTAAGAAACAGAACGGGTATTGCCGGAATGTTATTACAAGTTATACTTGAATATTTTTTTTGTATACTCTTGCAACATGTTCCTTCAGAGTATAATAGTTTTGTTCACATAACGGTTGTGCGTATCACCTAAAACTAATCGAAATAGATATAGGGTTATATATGTGGCAAACCATTAACTATATATGTATATAAATGATGATGACGAGATGAGTTGAAATTGATGTCTGTCTGTCCGTCCGCTTGTGCAAGCTTTAACTTGAGTAAAAGTTAAGATATCTTGCTGAAGCTGGGTACACATGTTCCTTGGCTTCATAAGACGTTTGGTATTGTATATGGGCGTAATCGGACCACTACCACGCCCACAAAACCCCATTAATCGAAAACTTATAAAACGCCATAACTAAGCATTAAATTAAACAAAATATATATCTGTAATTTGATAAAAAAAAATTGTATTGTGGGGGGTCGTAGCCCCACCTCCTAATAAATTCAATGTATATTTCTTCTAAACCATTCATGCTATATAACCCAAATATGCACAAAATAAATATTTTTGACACTTCCTTCGACCACCCTTCAGTAAAAATTATGACAGGGTGGCTCTTTATATGCTTCTTCTTATATGCGTGCCTTATTTGTTATATTTTGGTTAACAGAGTGACATATATTGGTTATCAAAATTGTTTACAGTCTGTTAAAGGTTAAAAATACATTTGTTAGCGAATAGGTTATATATGTGTTATCCATAAAAAATGTATCTGTTATCCAAATTTCTGCTTGTGTTATAGTTTTGGTTAACAGTTTGTTACCTTTAACATATAATATTTGTTACCTATTTGTTAGCAGTAACAAGCTTACCTGTTACTTCGATTTTCCTCCATATGTATTTCGCTGCAATATGGAGGTAACTCATATCACTACTACAATCACACTTTTCTAGCTGTTTCTGAACACAAGTACATTAACTGTCATTTCTAATTAAATAAGGAATCCTAAAGTTAGAAAAAATAAAAAGTATCGATAATCAAGCAAATCGAAAAATTAACATATTAAAAGAGGAAAAGCGAATAACAAATTTTCAAGATGAAGAGTTAATAATAGAAGCCGGTAAAAGCGCAATTTTGAGGTTAAATTTGACGTTTTAACAACTCAACTCTTATATGATTAATATTTATATAATGAATAATTCTTTTAAATATATCAATAGATGAAAATCATAGCGAAATTTTAACAATGTTAAGCTTTCTGGTTTGTGTTTTGTTTTTATAACTAAAGCTTTTGTTAATGCAAATTTGGAAGTCGAGAAACACGTAGTTGTATTACATACAAAGTAATACAATACAACAGATAAGCAATTCACGTGAATTTACTATAATTTAATATCTTATTTGAGGTACCATAATACAGTGGGTAATTAGTGCATTAAATTATTTTGTTTGGATTCCATTATTCATACAAGTATATGCATGAATATGCGTTTGCGTATTTTACATTTCTGCTCGTGTACAGAATCTTTAATATAATAATAATGAATAATATACAAACGAATTGTGCATGCAATAGGCAGTAACGGTCAGTTTTTATGTAAATAATATATAATACATAGTGGTCCTATCTAAACAATATGTTTGGAAATTGAAATGTTGGGACAATATTCCATGCTAAATTTCCTTAAGATATATAATATTACCAAATAAAAGAGTTTTTCATACAAGAACTTGATTTTGATCGGTCAGTTTTTATGACTATATGAAAGTACACAAACAAAATTAGTAAAATATATACATTTATTAATATAACTCATATCACGAATAGATGGATGCAAATTTATACATATATTTTTGTAATTGTAGTATAAGTAATTATTTATAAGATTGTGCAGTTAGATGTACTTTACTTGTTTAAGTTTAAATTTTAAACTTAAATTTATATATATATAAATATAAAAATATTATTATTATTATATATTTATTTACCTATAAATATATTTTTAAATATCTATATAAATTAGATATATAAAAACATACATATTAATTAATTTTATTAATTAGTTTTAGTAAATACGATTTTGAATAAAATAAAGCAAATTAATGTAAAAACTACTGAATTTTATTTAAAACAGTTGGAATTGGTTATGGTAACAAAAAGGTAACCGACTGCTAACATTAAGATTTGTTAGAGGTAACAGATGAATAACCAATCGAGCAATACGCCGATGAAAATATAGTGACAGATATGCTTGGTACTGCTAACAAAAAAGGTCACAACTGCGCTATTATGTGTATATGTTAGAAGTAAAAAACTTCTTACCAAAACAACTGTTAGGGTAACCGATATTGCTGTTATGAATGTAAATAAAAGAGTTAACATATTCGGTAACACATGTTTGTGACATATAACAGACTGTTAATAGATTCGGTAACCAATATATGCCATACTGCTAGCCAAACCAATATCAATAGGATACTCGTATATGTCTGCCATAACTGTATTCGGATAGAGCGGGAAAGACATTGATCACCCAAGAGGAAATGGGTTACCTCTTTCCCACTTGCTAAACAAAAGTAACCAATTTTTTATTTTATACACGAGTAAACAATACAGCAGTTAACACGTTTGTTTACAGTTAACCATCCTGCAGGGTTCATTTATTACCTCTAACAAATTCATTGGTTAGCGTATCGGTAACCTTGTTTTTACCATAACAAATTCTTATTCTTTTAAATAGTATATATACGATATTTTTTTGTTATTTATTTAATTATTAAAACATATTTACTTAAACTAAATATAATATTAAAATTTATTAATACCTTATACTTATATAAATATATATTTACTTATATTTATATAAAATAAGTTTATATTTAAATAGTAACAATTAAAGTTTATGCTTAAACGATAATGTACAGCTAAAAAATAATAACAATCTTATTATTAATTACTAATATCACATTTATACATGTATATGTACATATAGATAATTTCATGCTGATGATTTCAATCTTATCTGCGCCTTTGACCAGCATACCCTGTGAGAAAAAAGGTGAAGAAAGATTAGTTTCCATAGTTGTACAATTGATTGACTTTTCTTATGTAGATAGAGAGTATCAGATACAAATAAATAAACGAAATTTATCTGTTATCCATACCCTTCATCGCTTCGTTGCCTTGATGTGGGCTACAAAGCAGCATATGTAGTTTAAGTTGCTGCAGCAGCACATTTCCCTCAGTGAAAATTATGTTACTCCTATTGCGTACATCCGACTATCTATGATACAAATATAAAATTAAAATCAATATTTATAAGGTAATATAAGAAAAATAATAACTACATTAACTAAAAACTATTTATTGCATTAATACTTTTGGAGTTGTACTTGGACGCTATAAGTGGTCGTGAAGGTCTTATCAATACTGCTGTAAAAAGTTCTGAAACTGTTATATTCAACGTTATGATCAACTACGACGTTATAGTGCGTAATTCGTAATTCGTAATGGGCAACGATCATCTGTTAAAACAAGAAAACACTGTCGGCCGAGGCTTTCGAATGGTTATCAGCGAGATTGAATTGTTACCAAAAATGCTAGATTCATCAATCAAATAGTGAAGTGATCATGAATACAAGTATGTAAATTATTACATTTTTATTGATATTGTACGTATATCGTTTTTGTCATATGTTGCCATTATAATATTGCTTGTATTGCGTAATATAAATGACTATAGTACATATTCTAATATAATAATAATAAGTTGTTCTTACAAATTTAAATTTGTTATTATCCATTATTCTTAATAAATAATGTTTCGAACGAAAAATACAATAGATAGTTTTTGCTTTGTGTAGTTATTCTTGTCCTTGTATTATATTCATTATATTAATGTGATACTTTTATTACATCGCCTCAAAGTTTTTCGTCTCTATGTTGCATGTTGCGTGACGTCACTTTTCAGTAATAACATGTGCGCGCACTGCTCTTTAAATATGTACATACATATGTGCGTATGACATTGCCCAACAAATAATGTACACATAAACATACATACACATGAAAATATGTAACCCTAATAAATTACGAAGGTGCGTATGACATTGCCGAATAAATAATACATACATTAACCTACATACACATATGCGTACACATGTAAATATGTAAGCTGAAAAAACTACAAACATTATTCTTCAAAAACAACAATCGTCTCAAGTAGCTTAAGCAGCACACAGAGATGTCAATATGGCAGCCAAATTGCTGAAGCCCGGATATATAGTAAATCACACAAAAACAACATTTCATTCATGAACGCAGGCGTACTCTTAACAAGCGAAGTTGATTCATTCATAAAAGTAAACGCAACACATCAACAGGCGTTTGCCTACAAGCGTCTTTTCGCGACGATGGCAAAAGCTACAAATCATAAATTCAACAAATTTCTGATGATCTTTCTGGAAGGGAAAAGTGTCAACCCCGCAAACCCGCAAACACAGTGACAAAAATGGCAACATAGTTCTGTCGACTTAAAACTTTAAAATATTTTTTTACAATTCTAAATATTTATTTTTCAATGACTGCGTCGATATATATGCATGCTCATACATACGTACTAAATACTAACATATTTACGATGGTTTATTGGCAAAGCTGTTAGAGTGGCAAGGGAAGCCGGGACAATCGGCGATGCTTCGTTTGTGTTTTTCGACAGAACTCGGTTTTTCTACCAACAACACAATGTTGTGACGCTTTGTCGTCGCTGTTCGACACCTTGATTCTTTGACATGAAAGCAAAAAACGTGAGCTTTGGCCAATGGTTGTCCATGTCAAGGGAGATTTCGCATGAAGCAATTAGTGTGCATATTTACATACATATGATATACAAACATATGCGAAAAAAAATATTATTTACAGATTAACTATAAATTATATATATAGTTACCATTGGTGACATTTATAAGCTGTGAAACTCATGATGGAGATGGAATTGATAATAGAATGATTTAAAATAATTGAAAAATGGATCAAAATGACTCAACAATTATAAAACATTGTTTTCAGTTTTTAAATTGTAACTTTTTAATATATATATATATATCATCTAAATAATTGTTAAGTATCATGTATGTCGTACTCTAAGACACAGAGTTCAATAAAAATATTAGTTGGAGGCCAAGTTTACTTTTATCATTTCTAACTATAATTCCTGTTTTCCAAGTATAAAATTAATATTGATGAAGCGATTTAAATGTCTATAATATGAAAAAATAAAGTTTAGCACTTTCCGAGGTTTCACAAAACCACACAATTATTTTTGTTTCTTTTTTATTTTAATTTTATTTTCTTGTTATTGGACATTTCAGCTCTAGGCACAAGATAGTGAGGATCTACTATTATGTTATGGTTTTCGAGGTCAGTTGCCTTTTTCTGTTTTAGTTTATCTATGTTATTCTATCTGCTTTTGTAACACTGTTCAGTTTTCTATAACCAATTAGCATTCTGTATTTTTTTGCTAGCCTCTTCTTTGAGCGCCATTGGATATTGGTAAAACTATGAATATTATAGTGTGTCGGTGTTCCTGCATATTTCTGCTTTAACATTTGTGACGTTGGTCCGTTTCTCATTTGGTTCCGCGAAATGGTGGGGGTAGTTTTTTAGCAATTGGCTTAGTTTTGTTAGCTGAAATTGGGTGAGATGATGGACTCCTGGTACAATTATGTTTACCACATCGAATTTGTGATTTGAAAGTTGCGATACTTTCAGTATCTGTCCACTCCTCCACTCCAGTTATTCCAAAAATTCAGATAAGTATCGTCATATTGTTGTTCTTGGTAATTGTTATTCTTGTTCTGTAATTATTTGTTCATAATTAGTCATTGTTTGTGTTTTTTCTCTGGTTTGCTGACCAATTTCTTTCAAATTTCTCCGTCGTTTGGCTGTTCGGTGGTTGGCAGTGTTATTTCGCCTGCCTCGAATTGAGGTCTAATCATTTCATTATTTTGTCTGGTTTAAATGCTACTGTCGGTTCTGGACGTGGTTATGGCTTGGTTGCGGTCAGAGGCGGTGGTTGAACATTATTGTTTGAATTAGTAAACAATGTTCTTTTTTGTATTTGTAGAAAAGTATTATTAGGTAGTTTGTGTACTGGAACCGGAATGTAACGTGGGATATTTCTATGTGCTTGTGTCGCGTTTTTCAGCATAATGTAAGGTAAGGCAGTTGGAGATGGCATTCCAATTTAAGGGGACGTTGTGCGATTATCTGGCAATGTCCGCGTTACTAAATATTTAGTTTCTAATAGTGGGTAAAATACTGAAATATTTTGAAGTACCTCTTTTGCGCTCATATGTTTTAAGTATTCTATCAACCAAGAGCCAAATCCTAATGGTTCACTAGAAAATACAAGTATTTCTAAGTCTATTAAATTTTCTTAATATTCCAAGTTTATTTCTTGAAACTCTGCACTAGTAAAGTCAAATATTTGAGTTTGAATCTGTTGTAACAAGATTGTGAATTGGTCACATTAAACTTGCCGAATGGCATTTGTCAAATCGTCAGATTGGGTCATATTTTTATTATTTTTATGTAATTTGGCTCCGTTTATGTCTTTGTTGTTAGAGATTTTCTTCAAGATTCAAGATGGTGGTCTAAGCAAAAATTTAATTTTATATTGTCAATTTAGTTGAAGTATTCTAATTTCCTCAAAGTACTTATTGATTAGCTTTAATAATTTCGATAAATGTTTGCATCAAATATACATTTTTTAATGTTTGATTAAAAGAATAGTATCGACTTCATATTAAAGTTTCATATTTCGTATTTGTTATTGACCAAAAATATTGTATCAATCGTTTAAACTTTAATTTTCCTTTTCATATAATTGGTATAAAACATTATTATTTCCATTTTCACTTAGGCTCAATATATTTAAAAAGTTTAAAAAAAAAATTAAAATTTAACTTTTATTTATGCTTAATATTTATATTTTGGACCCGTATAAATGTTTTTTGTTATAAAATTTAAATTTTCAGATATAATTTTTATTTTCTTTTTCAATATCTATATTTTTCTTTTCCATAAAATTTTAAGTTTCCAAATACAATTTTTTGACTTAATTTATTAATTTCCCTTTTTTCAAATTCTATATATATTAAGTTTTGTTTAAACTTTTATTTATTTTTCAAATAATTATCACTTAAATTCTGACTTAAATTAGGGAATTTGGTGTGCTCGCTTTAGAGTCCTGTTTGCTTACCTAACAATCCATCTATATTCCCACGATGAGGTTCGTTCCTCAGTTTCAGTTGAAGGATTCTCTCTAGTAGTACGAGGGCTAGTGACGGGAAATTAATCCACAAACCTAACTTAATGAGATTATGTCCTTTACACGAGTCCCTGATCGGGCGCCAGTAAATTTTAAAGAAATTGTATTTTCCTTTATTGAGCACAAAATTGTAACTGAACAATAGTTTCTTAAATTTACCCTAAACTAGCTGTGTGTCAACGGCAGCGGCGTCCGAATTATTCAACAGAACTTGCAGTTAATGAGTTTTGATATCGATCGATTCTGAGAGTTAAAGGGGTTGTTTGTTTATATATGCAATGGTCAGCAGAAATATCGATTGATTCCATAAGCGGATTGGAGCGGATGTTTATTTTAACAAATTTCGTTATGTTGTTGAACTTTAATAATGTTGCAATGAATATTGCTAAATTGTTGCAATTAATTCTGATAATTGTGGCAATTAATATTACTATGTTAAGATAAATGTTATTTGTGTTAACTTGTATTTTCGGGCACCGTCATTCCGCGCAATTCTCTGCATTCGATTCGACATTTCATCAGCTACAACAGCGGGCCTGCTTGCGAGGTACATCCAATAACCGAGCCTGTTCCAAATGTAAATTTATATTATTTTTATTTTAAACTATTGTGGGGTAGCTACTAAATGCTAATATAAAGTCGAGCACACACCATTAATATATTGGGTTCAACTTCGTTCACGTGTAAAAACAAAATTGGGTAAATTGCATATAACAAATGACTACAGCATATATAAGAATACAAGTATATTAAAAATTAGTTGTTTATACAAATGTAAATTTGTTATTATACTTTTTTCTTAAATAATAATATTATTGTAACGAAAAATGCAAAATATATGTCTAAGTTTGTGTAGTTTTTATTATTCTTGTATTACCTTATATATATTGGTTTTAATTTTGTTTTTTATACTCTCTCAACATGTTGCCACAGAGCATAATAGTTTTATTACCTAACGGTTGTTTGTATCACCTAAAACTAATCGAGTTAGATATAGGGTTATATATATATAAATGATCAGGATGAAGAGACGAGTTTAAGTCCGGGTGACTGTCTGTCCGTCCGTGCTACCCGTAACTTGAGAAATTTAGTACACATGTTTCTTGAGTAAAAATTGAGATATCCTTATGAAACTTGGTACACATGTTTCTTGGTACCGTAAGACGGTTGGTGTTGTAGATGGGCGTAATCGGATCACAGCCACGCCTACAAAACGCCATTATTCAAAAACAAGTAAATTGCCATAACTAAGCTACATAATAAGATATAAGACTGTTATTTAACCTACAGAATCATATTAGGGAAAGGCATCAAGTGTTTAAATTTTTTTAAACAGTGGGCATGGTGCCGCCCCCTAAAAGGTTTAATGTGCATATCTCCTAAACCGCTGTAGCTATAACAACAAAATTCACTGGATGCAAATGTTTTTAGCACCTCTATTGACAGTGTGAAAATGTGTAAAATCGGGTGACAACCCCGCCCACTCCCCATATAAGGGTACTGTTAAAAACTACTAAAAGCGCGATAAATCAAGCACTTAACACGCCATAGACATTAAATTTTATCTCTGGGATGGTAAGAGATGACTTTATAGGAACTGCGTTCAAAGTTGTACAGTGGGCGTAGCACCGTCCACTTTTAGGTGAAAACCCATATCTTGGGAACTGGTTAACCGATTTCAATCAAATTTGGTACATAACATTCATCTTTTATTTCTATATTATAGTGCGCAAATGGGCGAAATCGGATTAGAACCACGCCTATTTCGCATATAACACTATTTTGAATTCCATTTGATTCTTTCACTTTGCAGTTAAACTGTTCAAGCCCCTAGGTACTGAATATGTGGACCCCAGTGCCTATAGTTGATATTTTACCGATAATATCGGTCAATGTATAAGATATATAATTGAAATTCATGTAATAGTATTCTCGATAATGGTATGTTTTTGTGACAAAAATGGATTGAATCGAATCAATACTTCCTATAGCCCTCATATGCCTAATATAAAGATTTTTGAACTTCCGGGTGACTTTATACCGCGTATATCGGCCAGTATGTGAGTTATCTCAATGAAAATGAGAGAGCGTGTTTTGCTCAGAACAAGGTATCTGTGTGCCTAAAATGGATGAAATCGGGTGAAAAGTTTACCTAGCCCCCATGTAATTAATATCAGGATTTTCGAACATTCGTCTGAATTTACTCCATATGATTAGTGAAGGTATGTGAAGTACCTTAATGAAACAGTAAGAGCATTTTATTAATCTGTGGCATATTAGTAGTATGCGGTGCAATATTGGCAAAAATTGATAAGATCGGGTTAATACTACCCTCAACTTTAATATACTACTTATAATGCTATTATAACCAGTTATTCTAACCAGTTTTATGCCGAATATGTCGGTCAGTGAGTATTAATATTTGTTTGTTTTATATATAAAATTGCTTCAAAATATGTTCTCGAGTATAGCTGAGCAATGTCAAAATTAATATCTTTCTCGATCCCCAATATATATATATATGATTTCCGTCTTTCCACCTGATTCTAAACCGTTCCGGTTGATCAAAATGTGATATTTTAATGAAATTAAGTGGATAAAATTTTGTAAAAATTATGTGGTTTGATGCTGAATTAGAATGAAAATAGTACATTAGAATGAAGAATACCTTGTCTAAAGCTCACACCTTCTAAAGCTCACACAATTGTCTAAAGCTCACACCATTCATATAATATAAAATTTAGCCACTTTGGTAGAATATCAATATATCACATTCAGACATTATTTTCATTATGTATATCTCACTTCAAGCAATAAAACTGAGACTAAGTTTATGGCCTCTAATATAAGTGAAGAAGATACCAAATTTGATTGTAATTTAATCACTATTTCATTTAATAATGAATGATTAATACTTTCTCAACATTTTTATACTCTCGCAACCTGTTGCTACAGAGTATAATAGTTTTGTTCACCTAACGGTTGTTTGTATCACCTAAAACTAATCGAGTTAGATATAGGGTTATATATATATAAATGATCAGGATGAAGAGACGAGTTGAAATCCGGGTGACTGTCTGTCCGTCCGTCCGTGCAAGCTCTAACTTGAGTAAAAATTGAGATATCTTTATGAAACTTGGTAGACATGTTTCTTGGTACCGTGAGACGGTTGGTATTACCGATGGGCGTAATCGGACCACTGCCACGCCCACAAAACGCCATTAATCAAAAACAAATAACTTGCCATAACTAAGCTCCGCAATAACATACAAGACTGTTATTTAGTACACAGAATCAAATTAGGGAGGGGCATCTGCAGTTAAAAGTTTTTTTTTAAAAATTGGGCGTGGTCCCGCCTCTAATAGGTTTAATGTCCATATCTCTTATACAACTGAAGCCATAATAAAAAATTCACTGGGAACAAATGTTTTTAGCATCTCTATCGACGGTGTGAAAATGGGTGAAATCGGGTGGCAACTCCGCCCACTCCCCATATAACGGTACTGTTAAAAACTACTAAAAGCGCGATAAATCAAGCACTAAACACGCCAGAGACATTAAATTTTATCTCTGAGGTGGTATAAGATGACTTTATAGGAACCGCGTTCAAAATTAGACAGTGGGCGTGGCACAGCCCACTTTTAGGTGAAAACCCATATCTTGAGATCTGCTCAACGGATTTCAACCAAATTCGGTGCATAACGTTCTTTTCATGTTACTATGTCATAGTGCGAAAATGCGCGAAATCGCTTACTTCCCATGTAACACCATTTTCAATTCCATCTGATTCTTTCACTTTCCACTATGCAAATCAGGTAACAATGATTATATCGGGGTAAAACTTTGCGTGAATAATGCAATTAAAGTATGCCACCTTGCGGCCAAAAATTGTCTAAATCGAACCAAAACTGTTCAAACCCCTAAGTACTAAATATGTGGACCCCAGTGCCTATAGTTGACCTTCTACCGAAAATATCAGTCAATCCACAAAGAAATCTCAAACGAGTATACCATTTGACTTTGCGAGAGTATAAAATGTTCGGTTACATCCGAACTTAGCCCTTCCTAACTTGTTTTAATATAAGATTTGAAGAAATTTCCTGGCCTTTGAATCTATCTCCAATATATTTTATGTAAAAAATTAAAACTTCCGTTTGGCGCAATCGGTCCACGAATTTTCCCAGCTCACATGTACTATTTATGGTATAATTTTTTTCGTTAATTAGATAATTTAATGAAATTAAATGGACAGTTTTTCTTAAAAACAACGTGGTATAGCGCTGCATATGAATGAAATTGGTCTAGACCTTTGTTTAAACCTTATAACCCTAATATACAGATTTCCGCTCCTCTGGTACAACAGCAACCTCATATACCCCACATATTAAATCTAACCCCTCTGGTTGAGTTTATATCACATATATTATGTTTGAGTTAAATATCTTCTTTTTATTAAAGTTACCATTTCGGAGAAATAATTAGTATTGACACTAAATAAATCTATAATCAATAACATAAGTTATAAAATGCCAAATAAAAATCGAATAATGAATGCTGAATTCTTTCGCAACGTTTTTATACTTTCGCAACATGTTGCAACAGAGTATAGTTTTGTTCACCAAACGGTAGTTTGCATCACCTAAAACTATTTGGGATAGATATAGATTTCTATATACAAATATTTCTTCTAACATTTGGTGATAATCAGTGGTTAGGTATAATTTCTCAGCCATCATGTTGAACTTATTACAGCATACATACCAGACAACAATGTAAAAAAGTTCCTCAGAGTGCTGGACTTTGTATAGAGCAAAAATATCTTTCTAGAAAAAATCGCATAAAATTAAAATTAGTAGTGTAGTATCAAAAGGACTAAAGACCCTTTTTATGTGGTTATCGAAAAACTGCGACCCCATCGATTTAAATGCTACTGTCTATTATTTCAGTTTTACGACACACTTTCATATGAAGGTCATGAGGTGAACTGTAAACTCAAGAGAATTATATTTTTACCCAGCGCCGTTTGCAGCTTATGAAAGGTTTAGACAGAAAGAAGAAAATCTACATACCTGCACTACATATGTGTATATCATACTTAATTATATGTAAGTTATTGTTAATTTAGCCTTCATGGGCAGACCCTTAAAAATAGGTACCATAGATCCCTCTGTTTTAAAAAGTGTTAGACAAAAGCAATTTACGGAGGGGTTTTCCGAGTACTTAATTTCAATAAAATGAAATAAACTACTAGTTTCTAAAATATAAATATAACTTATTATTATTTATTATTATGTTAGTAAATATCTAAGTAATGTATAGGCATACAAAATTACGTAAGCTGTGTGTATAAAAATATACCATCACAAAACTATTATACTCTATAGCAACATGTTGCAAGAGTATAATAAATATCAGTACACTGTTTTTGTATTTTCAGTTACACTAGATTTCTTTACCAGCAAAGTGCTTTATTTAAACTAATTTTAGTGTATTAGTTATATAGTGTTTAAAGTATTATTATATACAGTGGCGAGCAAACACATATACATATGATACCATTGAACCTATACACCGAACAGCAAAGGAGTCAGAGCAAGGACTTACAAGGAATCACAGTGAAAGAGAGCAGCACCAAGGATCCAACTTTTCATACCCGGACGAACTAAATTATATAAGTATTATCTATAAGTATTTTGTATATCTAAAATGTATTAATGTATACATTTACTATTAATAAATTATGCCTATAATAAGTAGAAAGTCTGTATTACTAAGTCGTCTTCAGAATGGAAGACGTATGAGAGTTCTTCGTGCAAACTCTTTATATAGACATAGTGAGCAGTAGCAAAATACTGTAAGTCACGCTAATCGTAGGTTAGATTCTGATGTACGTCTGTCTGAACAAATTATCAATACAAATAAACATCAAACAAGGCTCGAAAATCCCGAGGTTCGATCTGTTGAGCACGTTTTAAATACTGTTTAACATAGAACAAGGCAGCAAGATCCCCAATTTCGCTCTGAATAGCAAATAAGAAATACTCGAGGTCATAGATCTCGTCGAGAAAATTCCGAAATTCAATCTGTTGAGCAAGATGTAAATACGGTTCAACATTGAAATTGAACAAGGCGGCAAGATCCCCAATTTCGCTCTGAATAGCAAATAAGAAATACTCGAGGTCATAGAGGTCGATAAAATCCCGAGATACGATATGTTGAGCAAATTTTAAATAGTGTCCAACATAGAACAAGGCGGCAAGATCCACAAATTCGCTCTGAAGAACAAATAATAATTACTCGAGGTCATAGATCTCGGCGCGAAGACCCCGAGGATCGATGGATTATATTAGATTAATTTTGAGGTATGCACCGCTACCTATGGTCTATTGTGCCCTCCCCTAAGTCATATCGTATCATCTAGTCCCAGCATGTTGGTAAATTCCAAAATTCTGCTGGGTGCTAGTGAGGCGATACGAGATTCGATATGTTGAGCAAGTTGTAAATACTGTTCAACATAGAACAAGGCGGCAAGATCCACAAATTCACTCTGGAGAGCAAATAAGAAATACTCGAGGTCACAGATCTCGTCGAGAAAATCCCGAGGTACGATATGTTGAGCAAGTTGTAAATACTGTTCAACATAGAATAAGGCGGCAAGATCCACAAATTAGCTCTGAAGAGCAAATAAAAAATACTCGAGGTCACAGATCTCAGCGTGAAGACCCCGAGGTTCGATCTGGCCACATTACGGAATTTGGTGTGGTCGCTCCTCCTGGTAACTCGAATTATTATCGTTGCTTTCCCTTCCTGCTAAGGAAAGTAGTTTAGGGTTCTGGGGGCTTACCTGACAATCCACCTATATTCCCACGATGAGGTTCGTTCCACGATTCTGAGAGTTAAGGTGGCTGTTTGTTTATATATGCAATGGTCAGCAGAAATATCGATTGATTCCATAAGTTGGAGCGGATGTTTATTTTAACAAATTTCGTTATGTGGTTGAACTTTTATAATGTTGCAATGAATATTGCTACATTGCTGCAATAAATTCTGATGCATTGTTAAAATTAATATTACTATGTTAAGATAAATATTTTTGACTACAGCATATATAAGAATACAAGTATATTAAAAACAAGTAAGAAAGGGCTAAGTTCGGATGTAACCGAACATTTTATACTCTCGCAAAGTCAAATGGTATACTCGTTTGAGATTTCTTTGTGGATTGACTGATATTTTCGGTAGAAGGTCAACTATAGGCACTGGGGTCCACATATTTAGTACTTAGGAGTTTGAACAGTTTTGGTTCGATTTAGACAATTTTTGGCCGCAAGGTGGCATACTTTAATTGCATTATTCACGCAAAGTTTTACCCCGATATAATCATTGTTACCTGATTTGCATAGTGGAAAGTGAAAGAATCAGATGGAATTGAAAATGGTGTTACATGGGAAGTAAGCGTGGTTGTAGTCCGATTTCGCCCATTTTCGCACTATGACATAGAAACATGAAAAGAACGTTATGCATTGAATTTGGTTGAAATCGGTTGAGCAGATCTCAACATATGTGCTAAAAATAGAACGTCAAATTCTCAACATGTTGTCACAAAGCATAATAGTTTTGTTCACCTAACGGTTGTTTGTAACACCTAAAATTAATCGATGGAATTGAAAATGGTGTTACATGGGAAGTAAGCGTGGTTGTAGTCCGATTTCGCCCATTTTCGCACTATGACATAGAAACATGAAAAGAACGTTATGCATTGAATTTGGTTGAAACCGGTTGAACAGATCTCAATATATGTGCTTAAAATAGAACGTCAAATTCTCAACATGTTGTCACAGAGCATAATAGTTTTGTTCACCTAACGGTTGTTTGTATCACCTAAAACTAATCGAGTTAGATATAAGGTTATATATATATAAATGATCAGGATGAAGAGACGAGTTTTAGTCCGGGCGACTGTCTGTCTGTTCGTCCGTGCAACCCGTAACTTGAGTAAAAATTGACATATCTTTATGAAACTTGGTACACATGTTTCTTGGTACCGTAAGACGGTTGGTGTTGCAGATGGGCGTAATCGGACCACTGTCACGCCTACAAAACGCCATTATTCAAAATCAAGTAAATTGTCATAACTAAGCTACATAATAAGATATAAGACTGTTATTTGGCATACAGAATCACATTAGGGAAAGACATCAAGAGTTTAAATTTTTTTTAAAAAGTGGCCGTGGTGCCGCCTCTAATAGGTTTAATGTGCATATCTCCTAATCCGCTATAGCTCTAACAACAAAATTCAGTGGAAGCAAACGTTTTTGGAACCTCTATTGACAGGTGAAAATGGGTAAAATCGGGTGACAACCCCGCCCACTCCCCATATAAGGGTATTGTTAAAAACTACTAAAAGCGCGATAAATCAAGCACTTAACACGCCATAGACATTAAATTTTATCTCAGGGATGGTAAGAGATGACTTTATAGGAACTGCGTTCAAAATTGTACAGTGGGCGTAGCACCGTCCACTTTTAGGTGAAAACCCATATCTTGGGAACTGGTTAACCGATTTCAATCAAATTTGGTACATAACATTCATCTTTTATTTCTATATTATAGTGCGCAAATGGGCGAAATCGGATTAGAACCACGCCTATTTCGCATATAACACTATTTTGAATTCCATTTGATTCTTTCACTTTGCAGTTAAACTGTTCAAGCCCCTAGGTACTGAATATGTGGACCCCAGTGCCTATAGTTGATATTTTACCGATAATATCGGTCAATGTATAAGATATATAATTGAAATTCATGTAATAGTATTCTCGATAATGGTATGTTTTTGTGACAAAAATGGATTGAATCGAATCAATACTTCCTATAGCCCTCATATGCCTAATATAAAGATTTTTGAACTTCCGGGTGACTTTATACCGCGTATATCAGCCAGTATGTGAGTTATCTCAATGAAAATGAGACAGCGTGTTTTGCTCAGAACAAGGTATCTTTGTGTCTAAACTCAAAGAAATCGGGTAAAAAGTTTACCTAGCCCCCATGTAACTAATATCAGGATTTTCGAACATTCGTGTGACTTTACTCCATATGATTAGTGATGATATGTGAAGTACCTTAATGAAACAGTGGGAGCATTTTATTAGTCTGTGGCACGTTAGTAGTATGTGGTATTGGCAAAAATTGATAAGATCGGGTTTATACTACCCTCAACTTTTATATACTACTTATACTGCTTTTTGTTATTCTAACCAGTTTTTTGTCGAATATGTCGGTCAGTGAGTATTAGTATTTGTTTGTTTTATATATAAAATTGCTCCAAAATATGTTCTCGAGTATAGCTGAGCAATGTCGAAATTAATATCTTTCTCTATCCCCAATATATATATGATTTCCGTCTTTCTACCTGACTTTAAAATGTTCCGGTTGATCAAAATGTGATACTTTAATGAAATTAAGTGGAGAAGGTTTTTTAAAAATTATGTGGTTTGACGCAGAATTAGAATGAAATTAGTCTTGTCTAAACCTCACACCTTCATATAAGGAATTACGATTCTCTGGTTGACGTTTGCCACATGAGCATATTGAAAAATCTCAAGCCTTTTTGAGATGAAATAAATTGTTGCGAGCGCAACTTAAATAAAAAATGCCAATGAATAACTTAAATAAAAGTGCCTAATGAAAATATTCGGTTAAGTCAAAGACGTGCGTTCGCGAGTGTGGTCTTATTGCAATAGCATTCTTTATTTTAAGTATAGGTATTATAATTTAGCCTAAACCTTAACCTAACTTCTTAAACTAGTGTAATAACTAATGTAATAGATATTGTGTTTTGTAATAAGGAAAGTCTTTTTATAGCATAAAAAATTTATAATTCATTTCCACATTATTCAATTCATCATTATTTTTTTTAAATTTTATTAACATATATTTTATTTAAGTTTCGAAAAGATGCTTGACGCAACACCGGCCACCTTGACAGGATCATTATTCTTCATCATTGATGGGTAGCAGGGCGAGCTTGTGAATAGGGCGCTTAATTGTGCCTGCCTTGGTTGCCACGTCTGCCACTCGTACCTTGCCGTCTTGCCCTTCTTCGTTTCCAATGACTCGTCCTGGGACCCACTGCTGCGGTGGCATGTTGTCTTCGTGAACGAGGACGAGATCGTCGGGCTGAAGGTTCCGCTTCGGATACAATCATTTGTAGCGCTCCTGAAGGCTCGTAACGTACATTTTGGACCATTGTCGCCAAAACTGTTGCTTGAAACAGCAAACAAGTTGCCATCTCTCGCAGCAACGAATTGGGTCCATTGTTACTTGTGCTGGTGGTAGTACTCGTAGTAGGTGAGAGCCTATAAGTAGGTGTGCTGTAGTTAGCGCTTCGCTGTCGTTGGGGTCCTGACTCAACGGTGCGAGGGGTCGCGAGTTGAGGATGGCCTGCACTTCGGACAGCAGTGTTCCCAGCTCTTCGGGTGTGAGGAGCACGTTACCCATTGCACGTACGATGAGATGTTTGGCGGACTTCACTGCCGCCTCCCATAATCCGCCGAAGTGCGGCGCCCTAGGTGGTATAAATACGAATTTGAACCCTTCTTCGCCGGCGAATCCCACTAGTTCTGCAGCCTGGGACAGAAACGCCTCCTTGAGCTCGCGCAGTTTGCGGTCGGCGCCGACGAAGTTGGTTGCGTTGTCGCTGTATATCGTTTGGGGCATCCCTCGGCGACCAATGAACCTTTTGAGGGCGAAAATAAAGGAATTAGTCGATAAGTCAGAAACTAATTCTAAATGTACAGCTTTTGGAGTGAAGCAAACGAAAACTGCGATATACGTTTTCAAGGGTGGTCGAACGCGTATTTTTAATGTAGTATATATTGGACCACAAAAATCTACGCCATATATGAGAAAGGGTCGTAGCGTTTGAAGTCTTCCGAGTGGCAAATTTCCCATTATTTGGGTTTGCAAATTAGGCTTGTAATGAAAACAGTGTGTTCAGTTTCTTATGGTTCTACTGCATTCTTTTCTGGCATTTATCAGCCATATGCGTTCTCGAAGAAGCGCAACCAACGCTTTTGCCCCAGCGTGGTGGTTTCGAAAGTGCAGGAACGTAAATAAAAGTTAACGAAATGCGAATTTTTATTCAGTAATAAGGGAAATTTGGCATCGTATGGGAGAGGTGCATTTAATAGGCGACCTCCTAATCGGATCAATTTGAATGAAAGCAACATATCCGAGTACTCATGCAAAAACGGGTTGAGTTTTTGCAAGTTTGCGGGTAGCGTGGTGCCTTTAGTCAGTTTTTGGATTTCATTCGCAAATTCTGAATGTTAGACCACCTGAACAATTTTCAACAAACTCAAGGGTAATTCATCTGATGTCAGATCCCTTCCCACAGTAAGCAATTTTGGTCGTCTAAGCCACCGCAATAAATATGCGACCACACGAAGCAATTTTTGATGAGAAGAGATTTTTTCGATAAGGTCCATTAGTGCATTGTTTTTCACATTTGCAGCTAGTGTGAAAGTATTTTTCTTCTTCTCTAATGCTTTGTCTTCTGGAGAGAGCAGAAAGTGAGTGTTAATCGCCCAAAGGCGGGGTCTTCTAAAAGGAACTGTGGACCGTCAAACCATATCGAATTATTCAATTCGCCCACGTTGCAACCCCGAGACACTTGATCCGCAGGATTTTGTTTTGTTGGCATATGTCACCAATGTACTTTGTCAGTCAATTCTTGGATTTCGGATACTCTATTTGCGACAAAGGTTTGTAATGTAGATGGATGTGTTATAACCCAATGCAACACGATTTCAGACTCTGTCCAAAATGTAATTTTCTCGAATCGTCGACTCAACATACGCGCTACTCGTGATGAGCCTGATATTGAAGTAGTCTGTCGCTAATTCTAGTGAGGACAGACACTCCTTGAATGCACGGTTCCCGTACTCAGGGCTTGTATTGCCGCTCTGCTGTCGGAGTGAATGTTCACCTCTCTAGACAAAGCTGCACTTCGTAACAGTACTTCTACTGCCACCTTCCGCCTGAAAAACGCTACAGTGGTCCGGTAGCCTGAAGAAAAGATTGACGGAGAGCTCTTTACAGAAAACCCCCCCTCCAACTTTCCGCCCTAGCTTTGACCCATCCGTTAAAAAGCTCACCGCGCCTCTTCTCCAGCGGCTTCTTTCCCTGTTCATCTCTCTAGTCGGGATATGAGCAGAGAAAAAGCCGTCTCGAGTGGCCACTGTGACGCAGTGATCCAAATTTTCAGGAATGCAGCTGAAGGAGGAGAGAATTGTGGCGTGTCCATGTTCGGACCTCTTCAAGAGCCTAGCTTCCCAGAGCCTAATAGCACACCTCGCAGCAATGCACCTAACGGCAATGACCACAGGGGCTATATTTAATATAGCGTTGAGAGCTATCGTTGGTGTGGTTTGCAGTGCACCGAAGATTTCGATGAGCGGCGCTCTTTGGACTCGCTCAAGCTTTTTAGCCAAGGTAGTCTTTTCGAGCGCCCTCCACCAGACGAACACACCATAGAACAATATTGGCTTGACTACGGTTTCGTAGAGCCAGAACACCACCTTTGGTGAGAGTCCCCACCTTTTCCCTATAGCTCCCCTGCAGCAATATAAGGCGACCGGTGCCTTCTTGCCTTTCTCCTCGATGTTCGGCCTCCAAGAAAGCTTTCTATCAAGGATGAGCCCTAGGTATTTCACCTTATCAACAGGTTGGAGACGTGAACCTCCGAAAGAGGGGAGAGGCACATTTGGGATCTTATACCTCCTAGTAAATAAAACCATTTCAGTTTTACTTGGGTCGGTGTGGCCGCTTCTATTTGCCCAGTTGAATACCACGTTTAGGTACCCTTCGGTGAGCTCAAAGACGGTATTCAGGAATTTACCTTTAACCATAAGAACCACATCATCAGCATTGGCTATCACCCGACAGCCTTGCTCCTTGAGTTCTTTAAGTAGGTCGTTTACCACCAAGATCCAGAGCAGTGGGGAGAGTACTCCTCCCTGTGAAGTTCCCCTATTAACCTTTCTGGTTGACTTGTCACTACCCCACCCCGCTAGGACAGTTCTATCGCAAAGAAGACTGAAAATGAGGTGTTTGAGGTTCGATTCCAGCTCAAACTTTTCGAGGGATTTAACCACTGCCTCTGGCCGCACGTTATTGAAGGCCCCCTCGATGTCGAGAAAGGTGCCCACTGCAAGTTCCTTGTGCAACAGCGCTATCTCCAGCCATGACACTACATCATACAAAGCAGTGTCGACCGACCTGCCCTTGATATAGGCATGCTGCGCCCGTAACAGTTTACCCCTTGGTACTCTGCACCTAATGTACAGATCCATAAGTCTCTCCAGCGTTTTTAACAGAAACGAGAAAAGGCTGATGGGTCTGAAATCTTTTGCCCCGACATGAGAGCTTTTAACGGCCTTCGGAATAAACGTAACCTTAACCTGTCTCCAGGCCTTCGGGACGTGGCCCAATCTAACACAGTTCGAGTAGATAAGGGCCAGCCAGCTACATGACACCTTAGCCGTACGCTGTAGTTGCGCCGGTATGATGCGATCGGGACCCGGGGACTTAAAGGGCTTGAATGATTTCAGCGCCCAGGTAAGGTGACGCTCATCCAGAAGGCTGTGCAGACTTCTTTAAGCTCCCCCAGTGGCACTTCTTCAGTAGAGCGATTCAGCGCAAAATGAGCATCTAGGAGTAGCTTCAGCGACTCCTCACTACTCTTAGTCCACCCGTTATCTACATTTCTTAGATACCCCACTGGAATAGGATTTTTTGCAAGAATGCGTCTAAACCTTGAGGACTCGTGACAACCCTCTACACTGCCGCAGAAGGCTCTCCACGAAGCCCTCTCGGCTTTCTTTAACTGGGACTTGTAAATGGCCAGTCCGACCTTGTACAACGCCCAATCGTCACTTGAGGCACTTATACGGGCTTTATTGAAGAGTCTTCTACTCGAAAATCTAATCTCCGTTAGCTCCGAAGTCCACCAAGGGGGTTTCTCTTTACTATTCTGAGTTTTCAGAGGACAGGAGCTTTCAAGAGTAGTTCTACTAACAGAGCTAAAAACCTCGACGAGCTCCTCATTCGCGTCCGCAGATAGGATCGAGTCCCTGTCAGGCGCGGTTGGAAAAGCTGATCGAAGCTTCCTGCAATACAGGATCCAATTGGTATTCCTGAAGTTTCTGTAGGTTCGGGCTTTTCTATGCTTCGGGCGCGGGGCGTCCAAGGCTGAACCTAATATATTTATGATCAGAAAAGGAGTGGTCGTCTAGAACTCTCCATTTCGAGATCTAAGGAGCAATTTAGCTCCTTCAGACGCTGTGCCATGAATTGGCATCCGCGCCTTTTCGAACCGCGGCTCCTTTGGGCCTGGTCTCTGGCATGTCCCTAATCAGCAGGCCCGGAGGTGGTTCCACTTCGTCGTCGTGCGGCATATAGGCTGAGACAAGCCAGATTTCTCTAGCACTGTCCTCTAGCCTAGCAAGGACGACGTACTCGTTGCTGAAATTAGGTAAAAGAAAAACGTTAAGTTCATTTCTGACCAACAGACAGGCTCTGGATATTCCATAGCAGCTCAGCCACGGTTCCTGGATTAGGACATCGTCGGCTTCGTCCCTTCCTAGACGAAGCAATAGATCGGCGGAGGCCGCCTTTGAGTGCTGGAGGTTAATTTGGAGGATCTTCTTCCTCGAAGGATCTTCTTCTCATCGAGAGGGAAACTTTCACACTCTCTTCTGCCCCAGCAGGAGGCAGTGGGCCATCCGCCCTGGCTTCTGTTAGGAGAATCCTGAGAACGACCCTCTCGAAACCATAGCTTATGGCCCTCTTTGTGACACTGAGAGGAGCGAGGGACTCCTTGTTTAGAGGTACCAGCGCTTGCTGATATGGTGCCTCGGTCCTCTCCAGCCGTATCACCCTCCAGTCTTGGGTGGGAAGAGAAGGATTGCAGTACCGCAACATCTCTTCAATTTCGGCCGGGGTAGAAGGTTCGGCCGGAAGCCAGACCCGAGCCCGAGGCCGTATCGGGAGATTAGATTTGGCCACCGCCTCGAGCCTTGCTCCTTTACACACCTCCCCTACCCTGGCTACCGCCTCCTTATAAAGGAGAGCCGACCGGCACACCTAATTAATTTGTGATTACCGAGGTTCCACCCAGCACTTTCGCATCTAGGGGGTGGTCCAGGGCTTCCCCTGTTTCGGTCGTACACACCAAACTGCACTGAGTTCGCGAGTTTAGCGATTTCGCTAAACATCGGTGCGGGTCCGATCCGAGGTTTTTTGACGAGAAAGGATTCCCCCTCCTGCGATTTTTGCCGCTTTATCGAGGTGTGGGGCTCGCTCGGCCCCACTTTCCCGTCGCACACGTCGCGCAGCACCGTTTAGGCCCACTCAGGTGTGCTAGCATGCTGGTCAGATTTCTGATCAGCCTGCTTGCTATCGTAGCGCTCCAAAATCTTGGCAGGCAATCGACGATCAGACTTAAGCTTTTTAGCTGCAGTCACGCGCTTCCCCACAGGGCCCTTAGCGTTCGTCGAGGACCCCGTGACCCCCACGAACTTAACAGAGGTTCCTCTGCTAGTGCTGGCGATTCCGCCTCGCCCTATCCAAGGCTACCATCGGCAGACTCCTGCCGACCCCCCAGCCTTACCGCCCCCAGTGATGGTAAGCCAGACACCCCCTGGGTTCAAACCGATCCATTTAATAGTCCAGGCTATGTCCATGTCGAGCAAAGGTCAGATCAGGAGTTCAAAAAAGGCCGTAAAGACCGCAGGTCATTTGGCGTTACCTAGGATGCACCGCGCGGAGGCGAACCTGCTCTACATCCCCGACTCTAGGTTTACGTACCGAGGAATGCTAATAGATGAGAGCTGCAGTAATTTGGCTTTGAAATTCTGCCATCCCATTCGACTCATCCCGATCTAATTTTTGGATCCAAAGCTCTTGCAATAAGATTTTTGCTTTGGTGACTAGTGGGGCTAATAATCCAAGAGGATCGGAAAGGCGAGCACAGACTGACAAGATGTTTCGTTTATTGGCTCGCAGATCAATAAAATTGGCATTTAAAACAAATCGAAACAAGTCCTCTTTCGGCAACCAATGGATTCCAAGTGTTTTAGTTGAGTTTTTGTCATTGAAGCTTAATGACTTTTCAGTGCAGTCACTGTCGAAAAATTTAGGGTGGTTCGAAAACCACTTCGTTTAGGTGAATCTGGCTGAGTTTAATATTTTAATTACCTCACCTCTTGCTCTCTCCACACAATCAGCTGACAGTTTCTATCTTCTTCATGCATAACTATACCGCCAAATAAAAAATTTTGTATTGTCTGCCGTAAAAGCGTATTTGTGTAAGCGAAAACGAAGAAGAGTTGAGTATAATTCTTCTTGGATGGTTGGACCTACCATCAAAAGGTCATTTAATGAAATTTGAGAAGAGGTACGACTCGACTGATCAAAGACAACTCGTAATTTTGTTGTTGTGCTCTCTGGCCTCGGGCATTCGGGATCTTATTATTTGTTGGCCTCATGTGACCCAGTGTTTTATACTCGTTCATGAATTCCAGATACATTTTACGAAGTTCTGGATCTTTCAATGTTCTTCTCTCCAGGGACTGAAACCGCCGAACTGCGGTTTCATAGGAGTGACCGGGTAACTTACGGTCGCTTTAAAGGGCATTCTGACTTGAAGCCTTCTTGAAGGTAATACTTGAGTTGTATCAACGAAACACACGAGTTGTATCACACTCTTTGTGTTCTGGTGTGAATTTGCTGCCATTAGTTTCTGAAGCAAGTTCCTACAGATCCCAAAAACTTTGAACTACTGAATTTATTGACGTTAAGTCTTTTTCAGCTTGGCATAATGTGCTATTTACTTTTGGAGGAGGACTTACACTGCTGACATATTTGCCAGACACAATCTATCCCAAAAGAGTTTTCTGTAGCGTTAGTTGATTAGGACCACTTTTGTGTATGGAAAACTCTTTCTTGCTTGTATGGAAAACTCTTTCATTTCACGAGCTATCTTCACGAAATTTGCCACGTATTATTACTATAGCATATAGCTGTCATATTAACTGAACGATCGGAGTAATGTGCTTGCATGGAAATTCTTTTTATTTGACGAGTTATCTTCACGAAATTAGGCACGAGTTATTGCTTAAGGCAACAAATTATTCTCCACAGAAATTGGTCAGATCAGATCACTATATCATATAAATATAATATATGATGCCAAACAAATTGAACGTTCGGAGTCAAGTTCTTGTAAGGGGCCTTTGTATTTGTGAAGGGTATTATAGCTTCGGCCCAACCAAAGTTAACGTTTTTCCTTGTTTTTTGCTAAGATTGTTTTAATTACTGACTTGGTTTCAACAATTATGTCCCCTAACTTCCCTCGGGCCATGTCGTCTTCATTAATTTCTTCAATCTTAGATTGGCATTTCATAAATTTTTCACTATGTAAATTTAATATGTCGAGACGACATTCCAATTCGATAGGATCTAGAGACATAGTCTTCTCGAGAAGGCCCGTTTTTACGCGCAAAATGCTACTTTTCGCCTCCGTCCTTTGACGCTTTAAAGATTTTAAGTCGATCAACTCCTCACTTGGAGAGAGGTTGGCGATAGTTGGCTTTGGCTTGCTCATTTTGGCTTTTTTGAACTAAAATTCACGAAAAACGATAGAAGTTGGCTCAGAAATAAATCTAAAATATTATTAATCGATTGACGAAAACGAAAAAATATCAATTCCCAATGGTACGAAAAACCAAACCAAAAATATGCAAAATGTGCAATAGCACAATTAGAAAATATTTTTTTGTGCGAAGCGAGAAAATGTTTTTTTTTGATTGAATTGATAATTTTCGGATAACTGCTAAAATTTGCCAAAAAAACTGAGAAAATTGTAATATTTTATTAAATTTTCAATCATAAAAATGTCGCACCTTAATGTTTTCGTATAAATAAGGACGCTACCGCAAATCCCACAATCCCTTTTTCATTTCAAAATGCATATGCACATATACGTATTTGAATAGTATATAATATGTGTATAAAAGATGTATATATAAAGTAGTGAATAAAAAAGAGAGCCAAAAACTGAAAGTGTGCACTTGCTTTTGTTTTATTATAATTTTCTTATTTATCATTTACTTTTGTTCGCACCTCTTTCAGTAATGCGTAGGCGGTTTGCCTGCGTTCACTTCCCATCCTTTGGCAGAGGATGCAGTTGCAGCTCATTTCCACGAAGCGACAGCAGCAGTGGATGTAGCGTCAATGTTAGCAGCAGCCGGCCGTTGTTGATGTTGACGCAGCAGCGGTGACAATGTTGGCGTTGACGCAGCAGCAGCGGGTATGACGGTGTTGACGCAAATCCGTACGGGAAAAACTATTAACGTAGCGATGGCTTTTTTTTTTCTTTTACCGAACGGCAATTTTGGGAACCCTTGTTTTTTTTTTGAAACGATCTTACCTCTGTTTCGACACTTTCAATAGTTAACGGCACTAGCGGAACTTTTTTTTTTGTAATGGCGGTAATGGTAAAAACAGCAATTTAGCCGGATTTTTAAAATAATGTTTAGTTTAATTTAACGCACTTTGTAAAAATATTAATATTATATTAATTTACACCGCACTTTGTAAAAAATATATTTTTCACATCAAAAACAATGCCGAATGTTGTACATATGTTGTTGCAAAAGCACTTTTGCTTTTCACTTCACTTTTGACCTTTTTTTTTTGTTCTCGCACTAATAGGTAAGTATGAACTTTGTTATAGGATCTACCTAGGTAAGTACCTCTATATGCTGTACATATGTATATTCCGTATTCAATATTTTATTTATTTAGCACAAACTGCACATAATTTGCTTTTATTTTTTATTTTTGTGTTTTTATTTAATATATGATATTTTGTATTTTTTAATGTATTATTTCACCACTTTTCTCGTTTTTTCGCTGCACTAATACTTGTTGTTTGTATTATTTTCAAAAAACTTTTATTTTTTATTTTAGCACTCGAAAACTGAAAACTTCGTATAGATGTAGATACACTTTTGTTTTTTACATAGGTTTGTTTTTAATCCTTGTTTTAATAAAAAATTTGGTTTTATTTTTGCCACTTGCAGTCACTTGCACTCACTTAACCGAACCTCGAAAAAGAGATAATGCACAGGCAATTGCAAACGAAAAGTTATATTAGTTTTGCGAAAAGTTAATATGCACTTTAAATTTTAAGCACGCACTAAGTCCCTGCTCAGGCGCCATGAAAAATCTCAAGCATTTTTGAGATGAAATAAAATGTTGGGATGCGCAACTTAAATAAAAAGTGCCAATTGCCTGTGCCTAATGAAAATATTCGGATAAGTCAAAGACGTGCGTTCGCGAGTATAGTTTTATTACAATAGCATTCTTTATTTTAAGTATATTATAATTAACCTAAACCTTAACCTAACGGCTTAAACTAGTGGTAAGTATGTATTAGAAAAGGGGTAAGTATAAGTATATTTCAACAGTTTCGTTAATTCATTGTAAAAGATTATTGTAATAGATAATGTGTTCTGTAATAAGGAAAGTATTTTTATAGCATAAAAAATTTATAATTCATTTCCACATTATTCAATTCATCTTTATTTTTTTAAAATTTTATTAACATATATTTTATTTTAGTTTCGAAAAGATGCTTGACGCAACACCGGCCACCTTGACAGGATAATGATCCTTCATCATTGATGGGTAGCAGGGCGAGCTTGTGAATAGGGCGCTTAATTGTGCCTGCCTTGGTTGCCACGTCTGCCACTCGTACCTTGCCGTCTTGCCCTTCTTCGTTTCCAACGACTCGTCCTAGGACCCACTGCTGCGGTGGCATGTTGTCTTCGTGAACGAAGGTTCCTCTTCGGATGCAATCATTTGTTGCGCTCCTGAAGGCTCGTAACGTACATTTTGGACCATTGTCGCCAAAACTGTTGCTTGAGACAGCAAACAAGTTGCCATCTCTCGCAGCAACAAATTGGGTCCGTTGCCACTTGTGCTGGTGGTAGTGCTCGAAGTAGGTGTCAGCCTATAAGTAGGTGTGCTGGAGTTAGCGCTTCGCCGTCGTTGGGGTCCTGACTCAACGGTGCGAGGGGTCGCGAGTTGAGGATGGCCTCCACTTCGGACAGCAGTGTTCCCAGCTCTTCGGCTGTGAGCAGCACGTTACCCATTGCACGTACGATGAGGTGTTTGGCGGACTTCACTGCCGCCTCCCATAATCCGCCGAAGTGCGGCGCCCTAGGTGGTATAAATACGAATTTGAATCCTTCTTCGCCGGCGAATCCCGCTAGTTCTGCAGCCTGGGACAGAAACGCCTCCTTGAGCTCGCGCAGTTTGCGGTCAAAGACGTGCGTTCGCGTGTGTGGTTTTATTACAATAGCATTTTTTATTTTAAGTATATTATAATTAACCTAAACCTTAACATAAACCTTAACCAAACAGCTTAAACTAGTGGTAAGTATGTATTAGAAACGGGGTAAGTATAAGTATATTTCAACAGTTTCGTTAATTCATTGTAAAAGATTATTGTAATAGATAATGTGTTCTGTAATAAGGTAAGTATTTTTATAGCATAAAACATTTATAATTAATTTCTACATTATTTAATTAATCTTTAGTTTTTTAAAGTTTATTTTTAACATATATTTTATTTTAGTTTCGAAAAGATGCTTGACGCAACACATATAATATAAAATTTAGCCACTTTGGTAGAATATAAATATATTATATCACATTCATACTTATGTATATCTCACTTGAAGCAATAAAACTGAGACTAAGTTTATGGCCTTTAATATAAGTCTAGAAGATACCAAATTTGATTGTAATTTAATCACTATTTTACTTAATAATGAATGTTTAATACTTTCTCAACATTTTTTTAATATAAGATTTGAAGAAATTTCCTGGTCTTTGAATCTATCTCCAATATATTTTATGTAAAAAATTAAAACTTCCGTTTGGCGAAATCAGTCCACGAATTTTCCCAGCTCACATGTACTACTTATGGTATAATTTTTTCGTTAATTAGATAATTTAATGAAATTAAATGGACAGTTTTTCTTAAAAATAACGTGGTACATCGCTGCATATGAATGAAATTGGTCTAGACCTTTATTTAAACCTTATAACCCTAATATACAGATTTCCGCTCTTCTGGTACAACAGCAACCTCATATACCCCACATATTAAATATATCCCCTTTGGTTCAGTTTATATCATATATATTATGTTTGAGTTAAATAGCTTATTTTTATTCAAGTTAACATTTCGGAGAAAAAATTAGTATTGACACTAAATAAATCTATGATCCATAACATAAGTTAATAAGATACCAAATAATAATCGAATAATGAATGTTGAATTCTTTCGCAACATGTTGCAGCAGAGTATAGTTTTATTCACCAAACGGTTGTTTGCATCACCTAACACTAATCGAGATAGATATAGATTTCTATATACATATATTTATTCTAATATTTGGTGATAATATGTGGACAGGTATAATTTCTCAGCCATCATGTTGAAAAGTTTCTCAGAGTGCTGAACTTTGTATAGAGCAAAAATATCTTTCTAGAAAAAATTGCATAAAATAAAAATTAGTAGTGTAGTATTAAAATGACTAAAGACTCTTTTTATGTGGTTATCGAAAAACTGCAACCTCATCGGTTTAAATGCTACTGTCTATTATTTCAGTTTTACGACACATTTGAATATGAAGGTAACGAGGTAAACTGTAAACTCAAAAGAATTACATTTTTACCCAGTGCAATTGGCAGCTTATGAAAGGTTTGACAGAAAGAAAAAAATCTACATACCTGCTCTTTATATGTGTATACCATACTAAATTATATGTAAGTTATTATTAATTAGCCTTCATGGGCAGACCCTTGTAGATAGGTACCATAGATCCCCCTGTTTTAAAAGTTTTAATGCAATGAAATGAACTACTAATTTCTAAAATATAAATATAACTTAACTCGAGGTCATAGATCTCGGCGCGAAGACTCCGAGGTTCGATATGTTGAGCAAGTTGTAAATACTGAACAAGGCGGCAAGATCCACAAATTCACTCTGAAGAGCAAATAAGAAATACTCGAGGTCACAGATGTCGGCGTGAAGACCCCGAGGTTCGATCTGGCTACATTAGGGAATTTGGTGTGGTCGCTCCTCTTGGTAGCTCGAATTAATCCAGTGAATTTTAAAGAAATTGTATTTTTCTTTATTGAGCATAAAATTGTAACTGAACAATAGTTTCTTAAATTTACCCTAAACTAGCTGTGGGTCAACGGCGTCCGCATTATGCAACAGAACTTGCAGTTAATGAGTTATTGATATCGATTGATTCTAAGAGTTAAGGTGGTTGTTTGTTTATATAAGTTAACAAAAGTTAACTAAGCGAGGCTTTTGAGCTGCCAAAACTGCATTGTATGCAGTTTGATCGCGCATGATTCAAATGAACTGTATGACCGACAGCCGGTCAACACCTTGCAGTAGCCACCGACCGTGTGACCGGCGGATGTAACGCAATGCCTTACACAAGCTTAGGCGTCAGCAGAAAAGAAAAACGGAACTCAGATTGTGCTTATTTATAATAACATAATTCTGTGGTAGTCAACAACACCGTCGCTATCGCATGAACGGAATATTATTTAAATCGTTCGTGGGTAGTCGACAACACCGTCGCTTTTCGAATAAACTAAAAGAAAATAAAAATAAAAAATAACTTATATGCAATGGTCAGCAGAAATATCGATTGATTCAATGAGTTGGAGTGGATGTTTATTTTAACAAATTTCGTTATGTTGTTAACTTTAATAATGTTGCAACGAATATTGCTAAATAGTTGCAATTAAGTCTGATACATTGTTGCAATAAATATTACTATGTTAAGATAAATGTTATTTGTGTTAACTTGTATTTTCTGACACCGTCATTCCGCGCAATTCTCTATATTCGATTCGACATTTCATCAGTTACAACAGCGAGCCTCCGTGCGGGGTATATCCAATGACCGACCCCGTTCCAAATGTCAATTTATTATACTCTCGTAACATGTTGCTACAGAGTATAATAGTTTTGTTCACCTAACGGTTGTTTGTATCACCTAAAACTAATCGAGTTAGATATAGGGTTATGCATATCTAAATGATCAGGATGAAGAGACGAGTTGAAATCTGGGTGACTGTCTGTCCGTCTGTCCGTCCGTTCGTGCGAGCTGTAACTTGAGTAAAAATTGCGATATATTTATGAAACTTGGTACACATGTTTCTTGTATTGCAGGTGGGCGTAATCGGACCACTACCACGCCCACAAAACGCCATTAATCAAAAACAAATAAATTACCATAACTAAGCTCCGCAATAAGATACAAGACTGTTATTTGGTACACGAGATCACATCAGGGAGAGGCATCTGCAGTTAAAACTTTTTTTTTAAGTGGGCGTGGTCCCGCCCCTAACAAGTTTAATGTGCATATCTCCTTAACTACTGAAGCTATAATAAGAAAATTCACTGAAAGCAAATGCTACTAATTAGCACCTCTACCTACGGTGTAAAAATGGGTGAAATCGGGTGACAACCCCGCCAACTCCCCATGTAACAGTACTGTTAAAAACTACTAAAAGCGCGATAAATCAAGCACTAAACACGCCAGAGACATTAAATTTTATCTCAGAGATGGTATGAGATGACTTTATAGGAACCGCGTTCAAAATTAGACAGTGGGCGTGACACCGCCCACTTTTAGGTGAAAACCCATATCTTTTTAATCGATTTCAACCAAATTTGGTACATAACATTTTTTTTATATTTCTATGTTATGGTGCGATGAGTTAAATCGGATTACAACCACGTCTACTTTCCATATGACACCATTTTAAATTCCACTTGATTCTTTCACTTTCCACTATGCAAATCAAGCAACAATGATTATATCGGGGTAAAACTTTGCGTGAATAATACGTTTAAAGTATGCCACCTTGTGACCAAAAATTCTCTGAATCGCACCAAAACTGTTCAAGCCCCTAAGTACTGAATATGTGGACCCCAGTACCTATAGTTGACTTTTTACCGTAACTATCGGCCGTTGTGTAAGATATATAATTGAAATTCATATAATAGAATAAATAAATGAAACTATCGATAATAGTATGTCTTTGTTTCAAAAATGGGTTTAATCGGATAAATAGTTCTTGTAGCCCTCATATATCTAATATACAATTTTTTGAACTTCCGCGTGACTTTATACCGCATATGTGAGTTATCTCAATGACAAAGAGAGAGCGTGTTCTACTCATAACAAGATCAAATCGGATGAAAATTTTCCTCAGCCCCCATGTAACTAATATCAGGATTTTCGAACATTCGTCTGACTTTCATCCATTTGATTGGTAATGGTATGTGAGGTACCTTAATGAAACAGTGGGAGCACTTTATTAGTCTGTGGCATGTTAGTAGTAGGTGGTATTGGAACAAATTAATAAAATCGGGTTAATACTGCCCTCAAATTCCATATACTACTTATAATGCGTTTCGTTATTCTAACCAGTTTTATGCCGAATATGTCGAACAGTGAGTATTAATATTTTGTTTTATATATAAAATTGCTTCAAAATATGTTCTCGAGTATAGCTGAGCAATGTCAAAATTAATATATTTCTCTATCCCCAATATATATATGATTTCCGTCTTTCCACCTGACTTTACACCGTTCCGGTTGATCAACGTGATATTTTAACGAAATTAAGTGGAAAAGATTTCTTAAAAATTATGTGGTTTGACGCTGAATTAGAATGAAATTAGTATATACTAAGTCTAAACCTCACACCTTCATATAATGAATTCCGATTCTCTGGTTGACGTTTGCCACCTAAGCTTATAATATAAAATTTAGCCACTTTGGTGGAGTTAATATCACATTCATACTTATGTATATCTCTATAAGTCAAGAAGATACCAAATTTGAGTGTAATTTAATCACGATATCATTTAATAATGGATGTTTAATTCAACATTTTTTAATATACGGTTTGGAGGAATTTTCTGGTCTTTGATTTGCCCAGCTCACATGTACTACTTATGGTATATTTTTTTCGTCAATTTGATAATTTAATAAAACAGTTTTTCTTAAAAATAATCTATAGCGCTGCATATGAATGAAATTGGTCTAGATTTTGTTTAAACCTTACAACCCTAATATACTGATTTCCGCTCCTCTGGTACAACAGCAACCTCATATACCCCACATATCAAATCTAACCCCTTTGGTTCAGTTTATATCACATATACCATGTTTAAGTTAAATAGCTTCTTTTTATAAAAGTTAACATTTCGGAGAAAATGAAATAAATCTATGATCAATAACATAAGTTAATAAGATACCAAATAATAATCGAGTAATGAATGTTGAATTCTTTCGCAACATATTTATACTTTCGCAACATGTTGCAACAGAGTATAGTTTTGTTTACCAAAGAGTTGTTTGCATCACCTAAAGTGATAGATATAGATTTCTATATACATATATTTTTTCTAATATTTGGTGATAATCAGTGGTTAGGTATATTTTCTCAGCCATCATGTTGAACTTATCATAAAATATACCAGTCAACAATGCTAAAAAAGTTTCCTAGAGTGCTGGACTTTGTATAGAGCAAAAAAATCTTTCTAGAAAAAATTGCATGAAATAAATATTAGTAATGTAGTATCAAAAGGGCTAAAGACCCTTTTTATGTGGTTATAGATAAACTGCGACCATCGGTTTACATGCTACTGTCTATTATTTCAGTTTTGCGACACATTTTAATATGAAGGTCATGAGGTGAACTGTAAACTCAAGAAAATCTAGCGCCGTTGACAGCTTATGAAAGGTTTAGTTATTAAGACAGAAAGAAGAAAATCTACATACCTGCTCTACATATGTGTATACCATACTTAATTATATGTAAGTTATTGTTAATTTAGTCTTCATGGGTAGACCCTTCAAAATAGGTACCATAGATCCCCCTGTTTTAGAAAGCGTTTAGTTTTTTTGTACCTTTGTTCTCACCTTTTCCACTTTTTCGTTCCACTAAACACTCACGTATTTGTAGAAACTGAAATTTATTTATAAATATGTTGATATCTTATCAACAAACAAAAAAAGAACTTATAACGTCACTTGAGGAATAAAAGGTTATAATCGGGATGTGCGACCGTGGAAAAAAGGCGAAACTTGAATTGCGACTTCCCTGTTGACGATTTCGATCGAAAAGAGAGTCGGCTCGATCGCCCTCCCTGGTTTTGTTCATGCTGGTGTGTAGAGTTATTCTGCTGTGTGTGGGTGTATGCTGCTGCTTCCAGCAAGGTTGCCTTGGTGTGTGGGGTGTGGGTGTGCTAATGTTTCCAGATGTGGTGTGCCAGTGTTGTCCTGTAAGTGGTGTGTTACGCTGTCGTGTGAGTGGTGTGTTGTGTTGTCGCATGAGTGGTGTTTTGTGTTGTCGTATGAGTAGTGTGTTGTGCGGTGTTGTTGACTGCATTAGGGCGGGAAGCTGAACTCATTTAGCCATCCCGGCCCCCCTAGGCGAATGTTCAGCCAAGCAGTCGCTGGAGTTGTTGCAACGTTGCTACGACGTTGCTGAGGCCTGTCCTGCGACGAGGATGCGGCCTTAAGGGTTGGTGTCGTGTTGAGGTGCTATTGAGCTGACGCCAAGTACGGGGTGCATCGAGTGCTTGTCGTTGACGGGGTCGTGCTGCATGGCTTGGCTGTGGACGACGGCCTGCATCATGGCTGCGGGGTACTGAGGGCCGTGCGCCAGGGCGTCTTGGGTTTCGATGCAGCAAGGTATGATGAGGCCTGTCGCAGTGTTGGCACACGATATCGGACACGCATTCCTGCGTGTCGTGCGTCTGGGCCAAACAATTCAAACAATGCCCATGTGCTTGGGCCACCTGCTGACGTTGATTGGGTGTCATACCCTTAAAAATGGGGCAGTGCTGCAGCCGGTGCGAACGGCAACAGAGCGGGCAGCGGAGGCGAGGCGGCTCTGAAACTAAAGTAGGCATTGGGCGCGTGGCACGTCGTGGAGCTGTCTGTGCAGTTGTTGCTGGTGTTGTTCGTGGCGCTGCTACGGGGGTAGTCGCAGGGCGCGGCACAGTGACAGCCGAACGCATGGTTGGCGTGGGTGTAACTGGCATTTCAGCGTCCATAACTACCTGTATGGAAAAAAGAGCGAGTTTAGTTATGACTCAGTGATATAGATAATGGATCCTTTGAAATGTAACCAACTTTATTTGGTTGGTGGGGGACGTTTTAGTCCACCCATTATTGTATTAGTATATATTGTGGTGATTTATTATATTTGCGGTTTTTTTTCGGTTTTAGGTTATTAGACGGATATTTTGTTTTCTGCGTGTATATAATATTATTGTACGGATGTTTTATTACTTGCGTTTTCGCTGTTGTCTGCGATTGGTAGGAAGCATAGTTTAACGAGCGGCCTGGTTAGCGTACCGGTTCGAGTACGGAGGTCAACTACTCGTATATGACCGTCGGAACCATGATGTAGCTTCTCTATGCAACCAAGCCGCGATTCTGTAGGGGGGTGACAATCGTCATGGATTAGGACAAAATCTCCAAGCTTTGGCGCCTTCTTGGGAGTTTTCCAGCGGTACCTTTTATGAAGGTCCTTTAAATGCTCCTCCTTTCATCGGCGGCTGAAATCATGATGGAGAATTTTAATTCTTTCCCATCTATTATGTAAGGACAGCGACTCCACGCCTGTCTCAGGTATGGCCAGAATGGGTGCTCCTTTTAGAAAGTGCCCTGGAGTTAGGGCTGTGAGATCTGAGGGATCTTGCGAGAGTGTCGTAAGTGGCCGTGAATTGAGAACGGCTTCAATCCGAATTAATAATGTTGTAAATTCTTCATAATTAAATTTGTAGTTTCCAGCTACTTTTTTTAAGTGGGATTTGAAGCTTTTTACAGCTGATTCCCATAAACCACCATTTGAGGAGCGCTTGGAGGGATAAACTGCCAGCTAATACCTTGGGGAGCGTACTTTTGTACAATTTCAGGTGAGACTTGTTTGATAAAGTCCACGAATTGTTTTTCAGTGGCTCTTTGAGCGCCGATAAATGTTTTACCATTATCGCTCATGATCGTCGATGGAAAGCCGCGTCGACCGACGAAGCGAGCAAATGCCGCAAGGAAAGCCTCCTTTGTCAGATTAGTACAAAGCTCAATGTGTACTGCTCTTGTCGTAAAACAGACACAAACAGCCACATAGCCTTTCATCAGAGTGGGAGACCTTAACATGGACGCCTTTATTTGAAAAGGCCCAGCAAAATCGACACCTGTGATGGAGAAAGGTAGAGCAAAGTTGCAGCGTTCCGGGGGAAGTGCTGCCATAATCTGTGTTCGCATCTTTTGCTTGTGCGTGGTACAGATTTTGCACAAGAAAATGCACTTCTTTATTTGGGGCTTAAGTCGGGGAATGTAAAATTCCTGGCGGATACGTTATACGTAAGGCTTGAATTGGCAAGCCGACCATTCACACGAAGAAGACCTTTCGTGTCGAGGAATGGGTTTAGAACTAAGAGGGGACTTCTCTTGTCAATAGGTTTTCAATCTCTCAAAAGTGATATATCGCGGCTGAAGTAGCACACTTGCGTAGATGAGATAAGAGCGACCTTTGCTTTTTGTAAGTCTAGGTGCGTCACCGTATCGCATTGGGAGTGTAATGAAGTTACTCCCTTAAGTTTACTTTTGAGTCGCTCTATGAACTTGAGCATGTAAGCGATTACCCTGAGTGCTCGGGGATACGATGAAAATCGTTCGAGGATGTCAGTATCATCCACTGTTGTGAGAAAAGAGTCGATTTTTCGACTTTCTGGGGCAATTATATTGCGCATGGCCGATTGTGGCCAAGAATCGGAAGATTCTGTTAACCAACAGGGGCCATTCCACCAGAGGGTGGTGGTGGCAAGATGCAGGGGTTTGCATCCTCTTGTACCTAAATCAGCAGGATTGTCAGCACTGGCCACATCTCGCCAAGTGGATGATCCTACTAGGTCAAGGATTTCAGACGTTCGATTGGAAATATACGTCATCCATGCATATGGTGGTTTTTCTAACCAGGCGAGTACGATTTCAGAATCGGACCACAGATATAGTTTGTATTTTGCCATGTTTAAATGCATTCGCACCATGGATACTAGTTTGGCTAGTAGTAGCGCTCCGCACAGTTCAAGTCGTGGTAGACTTATTGTTTTTAACGGAGCTACTTTCGCTTTTGCTACTAGTAAGTGGCTTTTGGTCGCAATGTCGCTTTGTGTGCGAACATATATAGTTGCGCAATATGCCTTTTCAGAAGCGTCGCAGAAGCCGTGTAGTTCGACTTTGTGCTTTGGGGCATAATTTACCCAAAGTGGGATTTGTATCTGTGAGATATCATTTAGATTGCTCGCAAACTGGGATCACTTTTCTAAACGAAGTGGTTTTACTTGTTCGTCCCAGTCGGTTCCATCTAACCATAATTCTTGTATTAGGATTTTGGCTTGTATCATAACTGGCGAAAGCCATCCTGCGGGGTCGAAAAGTTTCGCCACAGAGGATAGAATTTGTCGCTTTGTTATGGCGGATAACGCAGATATTGACTCTGTAGTGTATGAAAACTGGTCAGATATCGCATTCCATTGGATCCCCAGAGTTTTTGTTGTACTTTCCTTTTCGAATTTAAGGAAATTAGTATCCAACAAATTTTCATGTGGTATATTTTTTAAAATATTAGGGTGGTTCGCCGTTATCTTTTTCAACGGAAATCCTGCGGTTTTGAGGGCTTTTACCACTTCTGATAGTGACGCGTATGCTTGTGGAGGACTGTGACTTCCAGACAAGATATCGTCTACATATGTTTGCGTTTTTAACACTTCGGTTGCCAGAGGAAATTCTGACTTTGTGTTTTCTGCCAGTTTGTGGAGTGTTCGAATGGCTAAATATGGAGCACAGTTGACGCCAAAGGTAACTGTTTTTAGTTTATAGTCGCGTAGTGGACTATTGGGAGATTTTCGGAAAATAATTCGCGGAAAATCTTGATCGTCTTTATGTACGACTATTTGTCTATACATTTTTTCGACGTCTCCGTTATATACGTATTTGAATATACGGGGGCGTGGGTCCCGTAAATAGGATATCATTTAGGGAGTTCCCCAAACTAGTAGATCTTGATGCATTAAAAACAACTCTTACTTTAGTTGTTTTTTTGTCTGGCTTTACTACTGCGTGATGAGGCAAGTAAAATGAGTAATATTTGCCATTTATGATTTTTTCGCATGGACTTACTTCCTCCATGTGGTCTAAATGGAGATATTCTTCCAACACACCATCATATACTGGTTTGAGTTCGCCTTTTTTAAGTAGGTTTTTTTCCATACTTTGAAACTGCTGTATTGCAGAGGTACGAGAGTGACCTAAGGCGATGGTGTTGGGAAATTGTTGTTTTAGTGGTAGTCGTACGACGTACCGACCATTATCTGATCTAGTAGTTGTGGCTTTGTAAAAGTCTTCACAATACTGATCTTCAGGGGTTGTGATTGATATGGGGGGGAGTTCTTCTAACTCCCAAAATTTTTTTTTCAATTGTGAATTGAGGTATTCGTTTGAGATTTCCTCAACCTGAGTGGTAATGGTGGTAACTGGTTCCGAGACTAGTCCACTTAGGATCCACCCAAAAATAGTGTTTTGTGCCAGAAGTGTATTTGAAATTTTCTCAATACCTTCGAGTATTATCTGTGGTATGAGATCGCTGCCTAATAGAAGGTCTATTTGAGCGGGAGTGTTGCAGTTGGGATCTGCTAGCTTTAGGTGTGAAACCTTTTGCCAATGCTTGCTATTTATGTGATAGCTTGGAAGAATATTCGTAAGTTGCGGTAAGACTATAGCTTCTGCTTGTATGTGCTTATCCGCTTGGGGGGAAATTAAGGTAATGGGGCAGATTTTATTTGAGTTTTGGACTACTCTTCCGCCCCGTCCGGGTGATCTAGAAAAATTGTTATAATGAAGCATAGAATGATGTCGTTTATGACAATAAACGCAATTAAATTTGCTTTCGCACTCTTTAAGTGTATGCGCATGTGACAAGCAGTTTGTACAAAGTCGTTTTGTTTTTACAAAATTGTTTCGGTCGATAATATTCAATTTTTTGAATCTCTCGCAAGATTTGAGCTTATGCCCTCCTGTACATAGTTCGCATGACGTTTGTTTGTACTGTTCGGATGTGAACGTTTGATTTTTGAAGAAGCTTCTATTTAAATTGTTGTTGCTACTGGCTTGGGGTCTGTGGAAGCTTCTATTTAGGTCATGTCGAACGGGTTTTGTTCTGACCATTTTTTTATCTACCCTTTCCGCGATTTCATATTGGGTAGTTAGGAAATCTTTCATTTGTTGCCACGTGTGGCATTTTTTTCGTGATGAGAGCGATTGCTCCCACAAAAGTAACGATTTTTCTGGTAAAGCGGCGGTGCATATATTTACCAGTATTGGGTCCCAGCTGTCTGTGGGAATATTTTGTGTGGATAAAACCGACAAACAATTTGAAACAGTGGATTGAAGTTTGATGAACTCTTCACTTGTTTCCCTTTGAATTTTTGGCAAGTTCAATAATATCGATATTTGTTTATCGCCCAATATCCTTTCGTTTTCGAATCTTGATTTAAGAGCTTCCCAAACCAAATGAAAATTATCGCCATTAAGTGCGAACTGTTTTACTATTACGCTTGCTTGACCTTTTGTTTTGTATCGGAGGTGATACAATTTTTGTGCATTTGATAGTTTTGGGTGGTTCATGTAAACGGCTGTAAACATGTTCCCGGAAGGACGGCCATTGTTCATAACCACCATGAAATATTTCTGTGTCACATGCGGGCACCTTGAGATGGATGCCTGAACTTGCCTCTTGACTTTGTACTTGTGACAGCTCTACTCGCGGATGTGGAGTAGGTGCAATTGCTTTTATTAGCTTTAGTTGATCGGAAATCATTGCTTTAGTTTCTTCGAACTGGTCTAAGCAGTTCTCATATTCGGGGTAAGCCGAGGACTTAAAATTTTCTGGTAGATCTGAGTCGTCAGATTCTACTATGACGTCATATGAAGCTTGGAGACGTGACCAAAAATTGTCAAGATTGTCTTTTTTGATTTCTAATACCGATTCAGAATTGTCCTGAATCGGCGAAGATGAGAATCTAGTGCAGTATCTTATTAAACTGTCACTTTCCGAAATGAATTTTGTGTAAGAAATGTCTCTACCCCTTTTTTGTTTTGTCGCACCTAGCTTGGAGCGTGTAGCTTCTGCAGGTGCACATGGACTTTTCTCGTCCGAAATCATTTTAGGTACTTTTAATAGTTGTGAAGATTTAGATTCTTTTGAATCTGTGCTCATTTAGAAAAAATAGAAAATTAAAAAAGTAAATTTTCTCAATGTATAAATAATAAAATAAGCGATACTTTGTAAATTATAACTGCAGCCGAAACTATTTTACGTAAATACGAGTTTTTAATTCGGATACAATAAACAAAGGTGCGTGAATAAAAAATTTTTTTTGTATAATTAAGACCGATTTTTTATTTGAGTTATCAAATACGTATTTGTATTGTATTTTATTATTTGTAATAATTACAAAAGTTTATTAATAATCGCAATTATTTATTTTTAATAATTTAAATTTTTTTGTGTCCGGAAGTCCTGTAGGGTATACCTATAGTTCAGTTTATATATATATTGACTTAATGTACGAATGAGCGCTCGTGAAGAGATCACTTTATACAAAGGTATGCACGATTTGTTTGTGCTTTGATTTTCTGTAAGCAATCCTGCTTGCTTAGTGCAAGGGGTATTGCCGAATAGATGCCGAAGTGGACTTTGAAAATAATTTAGTTTTTGCTCAACCAGTATACATATATGAGTATATATATATAAATTATTATTTTTTTTTTTTGTATTAAACCGTTCTGTATTTTTGTTTTTGGCTAAATTAAAATTCCGTTTATCGTACTGTTTTAATTTGCGAAATGTTACGATTACTTTTTCGCACGATTGTACCCTATGTATTTAGGGTATGCCGACCTAAGTGCATTAGATACTGTATGTAGGTATGTATGTATATGTATATACGTATTATTTCCGCGGTATGAATTAAGAGAATTGGTAAAATGCCGGTATTTTTTGCTTTCGTTTTCGCTTTGCTAATTTGCACTTAGGAATTAAGTATATGTAAATGCATATAATAAATATGAACATACGTATGAAGTATATATGTATGTAAGTATGTAAGTATACTCAAATCTGTCTCTTTTCTCTTCTTTATTTTCTTTTATTGTATTTAGGTTGTTATTTTGCCTTTGCTTACCTTTTTTTATGCAGACCTGCTTATTGCTTTGTTAAGCCTAAGGGGTCTGTCGGAAATGTTTCGCAAGTAAATGCTTGAAAATTTTTTTGTATTTGGGAAATTGATATACGATACAACTCACTTGGCATTCCTCCAGGGGCTTTAGGGGGTATTATATATTTATTTTGCCTATCTGGGTTGTAGAGTCCTTTCCTCTTTGTTCCAGATTTTGCTGTAGTAATTGGTGTAATCTCCGTGCCTATTTGTTTGGATGTTAGTTTTTATTTTAGCTCGCGCCCGTTTAGGTTTATTGCTAATATTGTTGTTATTTTCGCGCCCGCTTATATGGTTTATTTTGTTTGACTTCGCGCCCACTTTTATTTTATTAATTTTTTTTTCTTCACTTTATTTGTGTGCTTTTTTAAGTATATATTAAATATGTATATTTTCCAAAGAAAATAAAATTTTATAAAAATGGGGGTTTTTTTTTTTCTTCACAAAGTTAACAGACTTTTGTTGCCGACCAAACGCACGAAACTTTTCACCGGTACATATGCACTTTCGTTTATACACTTCCCGCCGGTTTTTATTTTGCGGTACTTTTTTTTTTTTTTTGTTTCACTGCCCTTTTATCACTTTATATACATGTCTCTTTATGTAATTTATTGGTTTTGTCACTGTTTCACTGCACTTTGGTCACATATGTATTTTTCCTTTTTTTGTTTTTTATAAATCGATAGTGCCTTTCTTTTAGGCTCGAAGGACCATAGTTATTTTGTACCTTTGTTCTCACCTTTTCCACTTTTTCGTTCCACTAAACACTCACGTATTTGTAGAAACTGAAATTTATTTATAAATATGTTGATATCTTATCAACAAACCAAAAAAGAACTTATAACGTCACTTGAGGAATAAAAGGTTATAATCGGGATGTGCGACCGTGGAAAAAAGGCGAAACTTCAATTGCGACTTCCCTGTTGACGATTTCGATCGAAAAGAGAGTCAGCTCGATCGCCCTCCCTGGTTTTGTTCATTTTGGTGAGTAGAGTTATTCTGCTGTGTGTGGGTGTATGCTGCTGCTTCCATCAAGGTTGCCTTGGTGCGTGGGGTGTGGGTGTGCTGATGTTTCCAGTTGTGGTGTGCCAGTATTGTCCTGTAAGTGGTGTGTTACGCTGTCGTGTGAGTGCTGTGTTGTGTTGTCGCATGAGTGGTGTGTTGTGTTGTCGTATGAGTAGTGTGTTGTGCGGTGTTGTTGACTGCATTAGGGCGGGAAGCTGAACTCATTTAGCCAGCGTTTAACAAAAGTAATTTACGGAGGGATTTTCCGAGAACTTAATTTCAATACAATGAAATAAACTACTAATTTCTAAAATATAAATATAACTAAATATTATGTATTATTATGTTATTGAATAGCTAAGTAATATATAGGTATACAAAAGTACGTAAGCTGTACCAACATGTTGCAAGAGTATAAGAAATATCAGTACACTGTGTTTGTAGTTTAAGTTTCACTAGATGTCTTTACAAGCAAAGTGCTTTTTCAAACTAATTTTAGTGTATTTCACAGTACAGTGTATAGTGACGAGCAATAGCATAGCAAGGACTTACAAGGAATTTCAGTGAAAGGGAGCAGCACTTAGGATCCAACTTTTAACACCCGGACGGACTGAATTATATAAGTATTATCTATAAGTATTTTATATATTAATCCATTTATTATTAATTAATTATGCCTAGATTAAGTAGAAAATCTATATTACTAAGTCGTCTTCAGAATAGAAGACGTAGGAGAGTTCTTTGTCCAAACTCTTTATATAGAGATAGCGAGCAGTCACAAAATACTGTAAGTCACGCTAATCGTAGATCAGATTCCTATGTACGTCTGTCCGAACAATTATCAATACAAATCAACATATAACCAGGCGGGAAAATCCGCAAATTCGCTCTGAAGTGTAAATTAGAGATACTCGAGGTCATAGGTCTCGGCGTGAAGACCCCGAGGTTCGATCTGTTGAGCAAGTTGCAAATACTGTTCAACATAGAACATGGCGGCAAGATCCCCAAATTCGCTCTGAAGAGCAAATAAGAAATACTCGAGGTCATAGATCTCAGCGTGAAGACACCAAGGTTCGATCTGTTGAGCAAGTTGCAAATACTAAGAAATACTCGAGGTCATAGATCTCGGCGTAAAGACCCCAAGGTTCGATCTGTTGAGCAAGTTGCAAATACTGTTCAACATAGAACAAGGCGGCAAGATCCCCAAATTCGCTCTGCAGAGCAAATAAGAAATACTCGACACTTAGACTATAACCGTTTAGTTCTAGCGCCAGGTGAAGGACAAAGACCAATTGACATAATTCAAGATAATAATTCAGAAGAGTTTTCAGTTTTAACAATATACGTTGGGCAGAAGCGTACATGCTCTGAAACGTATAGCAAGATAATACGTTCTGAAATTCGCCGTTTTGACAGAAGAGCAAGTACTATTCCAAAGTTGTTCTATGATTACAAAAAATTAGAACTGCTACAAATTAAGAATAGTACATCCACTTGCCTTAGAAAGTTTTCAGGTCGCAACCGAGTTACGGCCCAAAATCTATTAAACGAAAACTTTGTTCAAAACTTGATTCAACACGATGATGGTTACAAGGTTTTGAAAGGCGTTAGATCCTCACCTGCGCAGTGGGAAGCTGAGAAGAAAAAGGCAATCGCTATGATTCGCCAATTTGGGCTTCCAACCTTCTTTATCACTTTATTGGCTGCAGAATCTCAGTGGGTTGAGCTTTTGGTCATCCTCTCTAAAACTGTTGATTCTAAAGATATTTCAGAAGAGGAAGCCAACAGTTTAACAACCCAAGATAGATATCGTTTAATTGGGTCAGACGCGGTTACTTGTGCTAGATATTTTGACTACCGCTATCGACAAATCCTTAAGCTTTTTAAAGATAACGCCGGCATTTTTGGAGAGCATTTTGTTACAAATTTCTACTGGAGAGTGGAGTCTCAACAGAGAGATTCCCCGTATGTACATGGCATGTATTGGCTTAATAATGCTCCCAGGATCAACCTTCAAGATCCTCAGACATTCCCTGATGTCATTAGTTTTATTGACAATTATATTTCTACCGATGGTTCGATCAGACACTTAGAAAATTATTTGGGTTATCAAAAGCATAACCACAGTCGGTCTTGTACTAGGGAAATAAGAGGACAACAGTTTTGTCGTTTTGGTATACCATATCCACCAATGCCTTCAACGCAAATATACTTACCTCTTAAAAAAAACTTTTTCAAAATTCAAAACGTTTTAAATTCAAATATGACTACACTTCCTGTCTGATAGTAGAATAAATATGTCTTTTGATGACTATTTGTTAGCCCTTAGGTCAAGTTTAACAAACCCCAAAATTTTTCAAAAAGAAAATTACAGGATCGTTTTATAAACGCTTATTATCCTCTGATTTTGGAACTCCATAGAGCAAATATGGATATCCAATATATACTGGATGCATATGCTTGCTGCTCATATATAATTAATTATATTAACAAGTCTAACAGGGGAATTTCTAGGCTCTTAAATGAAGCTATTTCAGAGGTAAATGCTGGAAATTATACTATTAAGCAAAAACTTATACATATAGGTCACAAATTTATATCAGGCACAGAAATATCTGCATAAGAAGCAGTATCTTTCGGAAGCAGGTAATGCAGAAATATTTATAAATACCTCTCGACCTGAGGAACGTGTTCGAATGGTAAAACCTAGAGCGGAACTTCAGAACTTTCCATCAGTTTCGACTGACTCTTTGTTTAGCTGTTTTGCATCTAGGTATAAATATTTCAAATCTAGTAGAAGAGCACAAGATAGTGATCATGAAGAAGAAGAGAGGGAGAAGAGATAATTTACCAGAAAGCGGGGTTGTCATGCCTCTTAAAGACGGTAGCGGTTTTGTGAAAAAACGTACCAAACGTTGTATTATTCGGTATAGAAGGTTTAACCCAGATTTGGCCAGAGTTGAGTATTTCCGTGAAATGTTAATGCTTTACTATCCTTGGCGGAATGAACAGCAAGATCTCATTGAAAACGATAATGAGCAGACTTGCATAACACATCGTACTATAATTAAGGAAAATCAAAGAAAATATGATGTTTTTGAGCAAAAAGAACTTGAAAATGTTCTAGAAAGTCTTTATAATGAAATAGACTTGGGCTAAGGTGCTCAAAATGAATTACCTATCCTGGAAAATGAGTTCAGAGTGTTGGCACTTCCAGAAATAAACCCAAATATAAATTTGCTGAACTTGCATGGCGAAGATTCAACAAATAATGGCACTGAATCTGATTACAGTCTTAGACTTATTAAACTACCCTCTTTAATTCCAGTTGAGGAATTATTTTCTTTAGCTCAAATCTAAATACTAAGCAAAGAACCGTTTTGACACATTTGCTGCACCAGCTAAAAACCAATCGCCCGTTTTATGAGTTCATTGGCGGCAGTGTAGGTGTAGGAAAGAGTCGTTTGATATCTGCGATAGATCAAGCTCTTAACCATCGTTACAATTCTACACCTGGATTCAATCCAAGTTCCTTAAAAGTTCTTTTTTGCGCACCTACGGGTGAAGCAGCATTCGGTATAGGTGGAATGACCCTTCATTCAATATTCTCTTTACCTGTTAATCAGTTGAACACAGAGTTGTGGCCACTTAGCAATGACACAGTTAATTCATTGTATTCCAGACTTATCGATTTAAAACTAATCATAATTGATGAAATATCGATGGTAGGTGCTCGTATGTTTAACTCTGTTGATGCGAGATTAAAACAAATTTTCAAAACAGACAGCCCCTTCGGTGGTATACCGATCATAGTGTTTGGTGATTTGCAGCAACTCTCGCCTGGCATCATATGGCATCTGGTACTATGACAAATGAGGACATATCACTCATTGAAACTCGAGTAGTTAATTTCGAAGAAGTTCCCGATGATGCCATAAATTTATTTTAGTCCAATGAAGAGACAAATAATTTCAATGCAATGACTGATCTTAGTCGAATCCCAACAGAAGCTTTCCTTTCAACTGCAAAAGACTCAGTTAAAGGAATTGGTATAAATGAAAATGATAATATTTTGGAAAGAGTTAAACTTTTCAAAACATCTGAAACGAAGGGACTGTCCTATGAATTGACACTAAAAACCTCCGCCATATATATGATTACAGTTAGCTGGAACTGAACAACTTGATTTTCATTGTTCTTTTAAAAAAATTCTGTGGATAAAGTTTTTGGAACCTTCTGTTGGTTTGATAGCACAATCAAAAAAGCCTCATCCTGTAAAAAGTTCTTGGACACCAATTGAAAAAGCTCTAAAATATTTTTAATATAAAGAAATGAACAAATTTCAGTTGAAAGAAATCAATTTCCAGTTGTTCCAGCTAAGAGAATAACTATTCATTAAAGCCAGGGTGCCACATATAATAAAGTTGTAGAGCTTCAATAAATGTCACTTGTAGTCGTGCTACTTCTGCAGAGGTCTATTCATCATAGGAAACTTTATTCCTCCTAACAAATTTTCTGAATCGGATCCCGTATTTAGGGAACTGAGGGAATTAAACACAAATAAAGCTTTGACAACAAGTTTCAATTTTATGATTTCCCGAACATCAGGACATCAAATTTTATTCCATAATGTTCAGAGTCCTCACGCTCACATTAATGATATAAAAAGTGACTGTTTGATGCTAACTTCAGATATTTTATGTTTTGTAGAAACTTGGAGTTATCCTTGCCAAAGTTTTGATATACCAGGATTTACTCCAATTAACGAGCTGGGGATAGATAGCACGGAAACAACCAACAGAAATAAACGGGGCATTATAATATATGCAAAGCATAGTATTGCTTGCTCTATAGAATCAAAGGCTGTAAAGATAATTTATTCAGGCCGCAAAGTTTTAGAAGCGGTTTTGTTTAAATGTTTCAATATTAATATTTTGGTTCTATATAGAAATTCAGCTTTCTCTGTCAGACAATTAATTGTAGAACTTCAGGAAGTCCTTACTTCTGAGTTAGGCAATCAAAATGTGCTAATTGTTGGAGATTTTAACATTTGTTTAATGTCTACAGGGACTGCAATAAGAAATCTGCTCCAAGAAAAAAACTTTAGTTCCCTGCTTGGTGCAGAATATTCAACTACACCTGCCGGTACATAAATTTATTGGGCATTTTCAAACATGGACCCTTCCCGTGTAAATGCAATTACTTTTGAGACAGTACACAGCTATCATGACAGTATTTGTATCTCTATTTCGAACTAAAGTTTTCAGACTTAGTGCAATAGTTCTTCATTTTTTTTTTTCCAAATATAATCGAATTGGAATGGTATAGGAATTTTGACAGTAGTTTTTAAGAAAATTTTAAGAAAATTTTAAGAAAAATATGTAAATAATCTAATTAAGAAAATTTAAATTATATATATAATTTGTTATTATATATGACATTATTGTATAAATATATGATAGAAATTAAATAGTATATAATATGTATAAGAATCTCTACAAAAATTTATGTTTAATATTGTAAATATTATATACAAATTAATATCATAATATTATATGATTTTTAAAGATGTTAATATTTATTATTTTTAAGTTAAACATGTATAATAATACCGATATAATAAATAAAAAATGTTAGTCACTGTCCAAAAACGATTTCGTTTCATACTTCTCAATACAGTTGTAATGCATTCTATATAAAATCAATTATAAGCGTATACAAAAAGCACAAGAACGATTTCTCATAATTTGAGTAAATTTAGTTTCAAATTGCTCTAATTATTTTCACTGTGAGTGAAAAGTAAATAACTAAGGCAACAGTTCTTACTTCTAATTATTAAAATATATAAAGAAGTCTCAAACGAATATACCATTTACCTTTGCGAGAATATAAAATGTTCGGTTACATCCGAACTTAGCTCTTCCTTACTTGTATTATTTTTATTTTAAACTATTGTGGGGAGCTACTTATTACTGCTAATATAAAGTCGAGCACACACCATTAATATATTGGGTTCAACTTTGTTCACGTGTAAAAACAAAATTGGGTAAATTGCATATAACAAATGACTAGATTATATTAGAATATATAAGGTTATATAAGAATATATAAGGTTGTAAAATATCTCCCTTTGCTTTTTTGCTCTTCATTCAATGCTTAAAATATGCTAAAATATGCGCCGTTTTGTTCGATGATCTGTTTCCATCTAGACGGCAACTTCATAATACCTTCCTCGTAGAAGCCCCCCTCCTTATTTGCGAAGAATTCGGACAGCCACTTTTCACAAGCCTCTTTTGAGTTCAACTTCACACCACCAAGGGCATTCGCCATGGACAGGAACAGGTGGTAATCACTTGGCGCTACGTCCGGGCTATATGGTGGATGCGATAAAACCTCCCATCCGAGCTCCCGTAGCTTCTGACGAGTCATCAACGAATTGTGTGGTCTGGCGTTGTCCTGGTGGAACACTACACCCTTCCTGTTGGCCAATTCTGGACGCTTCTGGTCGATCGCTTGCTTCAAGCGGTCCAGTTGTTCGCAGTAGATGGTAGAATTAAGCGTCTGGCCATATGAGAGCAGCTCATAGTGGATGATTCCTTTCCAATCACACAGCAAAACCTTCCTGGCCGTCAATCCCGGCTTGGCCACTGTTTGGGACGATTCACCGACCTTCGACCACGACCGTTTTCGCTTGATATTGTCGTATGTAATCCATTTTTTGTCGCCAGTCACCATCCGCTTCAAGAATGGGACGAGTTCGTTCCGTTTCAGCAGCATATCGCAGGCGTTGATTCGGTCCAGAAGGCTTTTTTGCGTCAAATTATGCGGCACCCAAACATCTAACTTTTTTTTGTATCCAGCCTTCTGCAGATGGTTCAAAATGGTTTGGTGACTAACTCCCATCTCCTGGGCGATGTCACGAGATGCCATATGCCGGTCTAACTCGATGTATTCCATGATTTGATCGGTATTTGTCGTCACAGGTCTTCCGCCGGCTGGCTTATCCATGGTGTCGTTTTCACCGGCTCTGAATCGTCGAAACCATTCCTCCGCGGTTCGAAGTGATAGAGTACCATCCCCCAAAACACCATTAATCTCACGGAACGTTTCTCTAGCGGATTTGCCTTTAACGAAGGAAAACTTTAAAATAGCGCGAATTTCGGCGTTAGTGAACTCCATGTTTACACGTCTATAACTGTTGAACGCAATATCCAAACTACATCAAACATGCATAGCGTTGTTTTGTAGGTTATGTCAAGACCTTTCAAATTATGTATAGTGTTGCCAGATACGAGCTCTGTAGCGCTTTGTACATAGCGAAATTCAAAAGACAAAAAAGCGGATATTTGACAATCTTATATTAAAAATAACTTGTTTATACAAATGTAAATTTGTTATTATACCATTTTCTTAAAAAATAATATTATTGTAACGAAAAATGCAAAATATAGGATTAGGTTTGTGTGGTTTTTATTATTCTTGTATTACCTTATATATATTGGTTTTAATTTTGGTTTTAATACTCTCGCAACATGTTGCCACAGAGCATAATAGTTTTATTACCTAACGGTTGTTTGTATCACCTAAAACTAATCGAGTTAGATATATGGTTATATATATACAAATGATCAGGATGAAGAGACGAGTTGAAATCCGGGTGATTGTCTGTCCGTCCGTCCGTCCGGCTGTGCAAGCTGTAAATTGAGTAAAACTTGAGATATCCTTATGAAACTTGGTGCATATGTTTCTTGGTACCGTAAGACGGTTGGTATTGCAGATTAGCGTAATCGGACCACTGCCACGCCCACAAAACGCCATTAATCAAAAACAAGCAAATTGCCATAACTAAGGTACACAATAAGATATAAGACTGTTATTTGGCATACAGAATCACATTAACAACAAAATTCACTGGAATCAAATGTTTTTTGCACCTCTATTGACAGTGTGAAAATGGGTAAAATCGGGTGACAACCCCGCCCACTCCCTTAAAGGGTACTGTTAAAACTACTAACAGCGCGATAAATCAAGCACTAAACACGCCATAGGCATTAAATTTTATCTCTGGGATGGTAAGAGATGACTTTATAGGAACCGCGTCTAAAATTGTGCAGTAGGCATGGCACCGCCCACTTTTAGGTGAAAACCCATATCTTGGGAACTGATTAACCGATTTCAATAAAATTCTTAACATATCATACTTTTTTTATTTCTATATTATAGTGCGAAAATGGGCGGAACGGATTACCACTACGCCTATTTCGCAGATAACGCTATTTTAAATTCCATTTGATTCTTTCACTTTCCAGTATGCAAATAAAGCAACAATGATTGTTTTGGGGTAAAACTTTGCGTGAATAATGCGTTTAAAGTATGCCACCTTGTGATCAAAAATTCTCTAAACTGTTAAAGCCCCTAGGTACTGAATATGTAGACCCCAGTGCCTATAGTTGACTTTTTTCCGAAAATATTGGTCAATGTATAAGATATATAATTGAAGTCCATATAATAGAATTCTCGATAATAGTATGCTTTTGTGACAAAAATGGGATGAATCGAATAAATACTTCCTATAGCCCTCATATACCTAATATAATATAAAGATTGTTGAACTTCCGGGTGACTTTATACCGCGTATATCGGCCAGTATGTGAGTAATCTCAATGAAAGTGAGAGAGCGTGTTTTGCTCAGAACAAGGTATCTTTGTGTCTAAAATCGATGAAATCGGGTGAAAAGTTTACCTAGCCCCAATGTAACTAATATCAGGATTTTCGAACATTCGTTTGACTTTTACTCTACTTATAGTTTTATGCCGAATATGTCAGTGAGTATTCATATTTTTTTGTTATATACATAAAATAGCTTCAAAATATGTTCTCGAGTATAGTCGAGCAATGTCAAAGTCTTTTCATTAAGTATATCTCACTTCAAGCAATAAAACTGAGACTATGTTTATGGCCTTTAATATAAGTCAAGAAGATACCAATTTGATTGTAATTTAATCACTATTTCATTTAATAATGAATGTTTAATACTTTCTCAACATTTTTTTAATATAAGTTTTCTTTAAGAAATTTCCTGGCCTTTGAATCTATCTCCAATATATTTTATGTAAAAAATTAAAACTTCCGTTTGGAGAAATCGGTCCACGAATTTTCCCAGCTCACACGTACTACTTATGGTATAATTTTTTTCGTTAATTAGATAATTTAATGAAATTAAATGGAAAGTTTTTCTTAAAAATAACGTGGTATATCGCTGCATATGAATAAAATTGGTCTGGACCTTTGTTTAAACCTTATAAATATAATATACAGATTTCCTCTCTTCTGGTACAACAGCAACCCCATATACCCCACATATTAAATCTAACCACTTTGGTTCAGTTCACATATATTATGTTTGAGTTCAATAGCTTCTTTTTATTAAAGTTAACATTTCGGAGAAGAAATCAGTATTGACACTAAATAAATCTATGATCAATAACATAAGTTAATACGATACCAAATAATAATCGAATAATGAATGCTGAATTCATTCGCAACATTTTTTTACTTTTGCAACCACAGAGTATAGTTTTGTTCACCAAACGGTTGTTTACAAACTAATCGAGATAGATATAGAGAAAAAACAGAACAAATAGTTGAATTGGCAAAATCAATTAATTTTATTCAAAATAGTCTCCTTCTGCTTTAATACAACTTTTTGCACGGTCCAAAAGTATGTCGAACGAACGACAGCAACTTTTGAATGGCCTCCACGTCTGCATAACGCTTTCCGAAAAGGTAGAAGTCGCACGGTGCCATATCAGGTGAATACGGGGAGTGGTTGATTGTTAAAATGTGATTTTTGGTCAAATAATCGGCAACAAGCATCGATCGATGAGACGGCGCATTATCGTGCAACAAACGCCAACTTCCATCTTCGCGATATTCGGGCCGAACACGTCCAATACGGCGCACCAAATGCTTCAAAACTTCAAGGTAGAATACCGCATTAACGTTTTGGCCAGGTGGAACAAATTCTTTGTGGATAGTACCCTTGGAATCATAAAAACAAATCTGCATTGTCTTCACTTTTGACTTCTCCAGGCGCGATTTTTTGGGTTTTGGCTCATTTCTCATTTATATCCTCACGACCACTTTGAAAACGTTGAAACCACTCGTGCACTCTGCAACGAGAAAGGCAATCATCGCCATAAACTTGTTTTATCAATTGAAAAAATTTAATCTTGGCTCTTTCTTCCACGCTCATTTTCGCACCGATGACTAAATCATACTGACACTTAAAACGCAATAACTTCACTTCCAATAGATGAAATTTTCACTGGAAGTCGATAAAGGATAGCAGATTCTAACGCACTAGTCGACATATAGATGGCACCACTAGAGTTTACTTTGTTAATTTTTTACTGTTTACTTTGGAACGCACCTTGTACATATATTATATTTATTCTAATATTTGGTGATAATCAGTGGACAGGTATAATTTCTCAGCCATCATGTTGAACTTATTACAAAATATACCAGACATAAACGTAAAAAAGTTTCCTAGAGTGCTGGACTTTGTATAGAGCAAAAATATCTTTCATGAAGTAAATATTAGTAGTGTAGTATCAAAAGGGCTAAAGACCCTTTTTATGTGGTTAGAGATAAACTGCGACCCCATCGGTTTAAATGCTATTGTCTATTATTTCAGTTTTACGACACATTTGAATATGAAGGGCATGAGGTGAACTGTCAACTCAACTCAAGAAAATTACATTTTTACCCAGCGCCGTTGGCAGGTTATGAAAAGTTTAGACAGAAAGAAGAAAAACTACATACCTGCTCTACATATGTGTATACCATACTTAATTATATGTAAGTTATTGTTAATTTAACCTTCATGGGCAGACCCTTCAAAATAGGTACCATAGATAACCCTGTTTTAAAAAGGGTTAATACAATGAAATAAACTACTAATTTCTAAAATATAAATATAAGTAAATATTAGGTATTAATACGTTAGTGAATACCTAAGTAATATATAGTTATACAAAAGTACGTAAGCTGTGTGTACAAAAATATACCATCACAAAACTATTATAATCTGTAGCAACATGTTGCAAGAGTATAATAAATATCAGTAAACAGTTTTTGTATTTTCAGTTACACTAGATTTTTTTACCAGCAAAGTGCTTTATTCAAACTAATTTTAGTGTATTAGTTATATAGTGTTTAAAGTATTATTATATACAATGGCGAGCAAACACATATGTATATGTGCACCAGTATACCATAACCTATACACCGAACAGGAAAGGAGTCATAGCCAGGACTTACAAGGAATTGCAGTGAAAGAGAGCAGCACCTAGGATCCAACTTTTCACACCCGGATGAACTAAATTATATAATTATTATCTATAAGTATTTTATACATTAATCCATTTATTATTAATTAGTTATGCCTAGATTAAGTAGAAAATCTGTATTACTAAGTCGTCTTCAGAACAGAAGACGTATGAGAGTTCTTCGTGCAAACTCTTATACTGAGATAGTGAGCAGTCATAAAATACTGTAATACTGATGTACGTCTGTCTGAACAAATTATCAATACAAATTAACAGTGAACCAGGCGGGAAAATCTTGAGGTACAATCTTTTGAACAAAATTTAAATACCGTTCAACATTAAACAAGGCGGTAAAATCCACAAATTAACTCTGAAGAGCAAATAAGAAACACTCGAGGTCATAGATCTCGGCGTGAAGACCCCGAGGTTTGATCTGTTGAGCAAGTTGCAAATACTTTTCAACATAGAAGAAGGCGGCAAGATCCACAAATTCGCTCTGAAGAGCAAATAAGAAATACTCGAGGTCACAGATCTCGTCGAGAAAATCCCGAGGTTCGATCTGGCTACATTAAGGAATTTGGTGTGGTCGCTCCACCTGGTAACTCGAATTACTCCCATTCCTTTCCCTTCCTGCTAAGGAAAGCAGTTTAGGGTCTTATGGGCTTACCTGACAATCCACCTATATTCTCACAATGAGGTTCGTCCCTCAGTTTCAGTTGAAGGAGTCCCCCCGGTAGTACGAGGGCTAGTGACGGGAGATTAGTCCACAAACCTAACTAAATGAGATTATGTCCTTTACGCTAGTCTCTGCTCGGGAGCCCGTGAATTTTAAAGAAATTGTATTTTCCTTTATTGAGCACAAAATTATAACTGAACAATAGTTTCTTAAATTTACGCTAAACTAGATTTGGGTCAACGACAGCGGCGTCCGAATTATTCAACAGAACTTGCAGTTAATGAGTTATTGATATCGATCGATTCTGATAGTTAATCTAGTTGTTTGTTTATATAAGTTAACAAAAGTTAACTAAGCGAGGCTTTTGAGCTGCCAAAACTGCATTGTATGCAGTTTGATCGCGCATGAGCTTGTGAATAGGGCGCTTAATTGTGCCTGCCCTGGTTGTCACGTATGCCACTCGTACCTTGCCGTCTTGCCCTTCTTCGTTTCCAACGACTCGTCCTAGGACCCACTGCTGCGGTGGCATGTTGTCTTCGTGAACGAGGACGAGATCGTCGGGCTGAAGGTTCCTCTTCGGATGCAATCATTTGTTGCGCTCCTGTAGGTATGCAAGGGTCAGCAGAAATAAAATTGATTCCATGAGTTGGAGCGGATGTTTATTTTAACAAATTTGATGAATATTGGTAAATTGTTGCAATTAATTCTGATACATTGTTGCAATAAATATTACTACGTTAAGATAAATGTTTTTTGTGTTAACTTGTATTTTCGGACACCGTCATTCCGCGCAATTCTCTACATTCGATTCGACATTTCATCAGCTACAACAGCGAGCCTGCGTGCGAGGTATATCCAATGACCGACTCTGCGCGAAATGTCAATTTATATTATTTTTATTTAAACTATTGTGGGGTAGCTACTTATTACTGCTAATATAAAGTCGAGCATACACCATTAATATATTGGGTTCAACTTTGTTCACGTGTAAAAACAAAATTGGGTAAATTGTATATAACAAATGACTAGAGCATATATAAGAATACCAGTATATTAAAAATAAGTTGTTTATGCAAATGTAAATTTTTTATTATACTTTTTTCTTAAATAATAATATTATTGTAGCGAAAAATGCAAAATATAAGTTTAAGTTTGTGTAGTTTTTATTATTCTTGTATTACCTTATATATATTGGTTTTAATTTTGTTTTTTATACTCTCTCAACATGTTGCCACAGAGCATAATAGTTTTATTACCTAACGGTTGTTTGTATCACCTAAAACTAATCGAGTTAGATATAGGGTTATATATATATAAATGATCAGGATGAAGAAACGAGTTTAAGTCCGGGTGACTGTCTGTCCGTCCGTCCGTGCAACCCGTAACTTGAGAAACTTAGTACACATGTTTCTTGAGTAAAAATTGAGATATCCTTATGAAACTTGGTACACATGTTTCTTAGTACCGTAAGACGGTTGGTGTTGCAGATGGGCGTAATCGGACCACATCCACACCTACAAAACGCCATTATTCAAAAACAAGTAAATTGCCATAACTAAGCTACATAATAAGATATAAGACTGTTATTTAACCTACAGAATCATATTAGAGAAAGGCATCAAGAGTTTAAATTTTTTCTAAAAAGTGGGCATGGTGCCGCCCCGTAATAGGCTTAATGTGCATATCTCCTAAGCCACTATAGCTATAACAACAAAATTCACTGGATGCAAATTTTTTTAGCACCTCTATTGACAGTGTAAAAATGGGTAAAATCGGGTCACAACCCCGTTCACTCCCCATATAAGGATACTGTTAAAAACTACTAAAAGCGCGATAAATCAAGCACTGGGATGGTAAGAGATGACTTTATAGGAACCGCGTCTAAAATTATGCAGTAAGCGTGGCACCGCCCACTTTTAGGTGAAAACCCCTATCTTGGGAACTGATTAACGGATTTCAATAAAATTCTTTACATATCATTCTTTTTTTATTTCTATATTATAGTGCGAAAATGGGCGGAACGGATTACCACTACGCCTATTTCGCAGATAACGCTATTTTAAATTCCATTTGATTCTTTCACTTTCCAGTATGCAAATAAAGCAACAATGATTGTTTTGGGGTAAAACTTTGCGTGAATAATGCGTTTAAAGTATGCCACCTTGTGATCAAAAATTCTCTAAACTGTTAAAGCCCCTAGGTACTGAATATGTAGACCCCAGTGCCTATAGTTGACTTTTTTCCGAAAATATTGGTCAATGTATAAGATATATAATTGAAGTCCATATAATAGAATTCTCGATAATAGTATGCTTTTGTGACAAAAATGGGATGAATCGAATAAATACTTCCTATAGCCCTCATATACCTAATATAATATAAAGATTGTTGAACTTCCGGGTGACTTTATACCGCGTATATCGGCCAGTATGTGAGTAATCTCAATGAAAGTTAGAGAGCGTGTTTTGCTCAGAACAAGGTATCTTTGTGTCTAAAATCGATGAAATCGGGTGAAAAGTTTACCTAGCCCCAATGTAACTAATATCAGGATTTTCGAACATTCGTTTGACTTTTACTCTACTTATAGTTTTATGCCGAATATGTCGGTCAGTGAGTATTCATATTTTTTTGTTATATACATAAAATAGCTTCAAAATATGTTCTCGAGTATAGTCGAGCAATGTCAAAGTCTTTTCATTAAGTATATCTCACTTCAAGCAATAAAACTGAGACTATGTTTATGGCCTTTAATATAAGTCAAGAAGATACCAATTTGATTGTAATTTAATCACTATTTCATTTAATAATGAATGTTTAATACTTTCTCAACATTTTTTTAATATAAGTTTTCTTTAAGAAATTTCCTGGCCTTTGAATCTATCTCCAATATATTTTATGTAAAAAATTAAAACTTCCGTTTGGAGAAATCGGTCCACGAATTTTCCCAGCTCACACGTACTACTTATGGTATAATTTTTTTCGTTAATTAGATAATTTAATGAAATTAAATGGAAAGTTTTTCTTAAAAATAACGTGGTATATCGCTGCATATGAATAAAATTGGTCTGGACCTTTGTTTAAACCTTATAAATATAATATACAGATTTCCTCTCTTCTGGTACAACAGCAACCCCATATACCCCACATATTAAATCTAACCACTTTGGTTCAGTTCACATATATTATGTTTGAGTTCAATAGCTTCTTTTTATTAAAGTTAACATTTCGGAGAAGAAATCAGTATTGACACTAAATAAATCTATGATCAATAACATAAGTTAATACGATACCAAATAATAATCGAATAATGAATGCTGAATTCATTCGCAACATTTTTTTACTTTTGCAACCACAGAGTATAGTTTTGTTCACCAAACGGTTGTTTACAAACTAATCGAGATAGATATAGAGAAAAAACAGAACAAATAGTTGAATTGGCAAAATCAATTAATTTTATTCAAAATAGTCTCCTTCTGCTTTAATACAACTTTTTGCACGGTCCAAAAGTATGTCGAACGAACGACAGCAACTTTTGAATGGCCTCCACGTCTGCATAACGCTTTCCGAAAAGGTAGAAGTCGCACGGTGCCATATCAGGTGAATACGGGGAGTGGTTGATTGTTAAAATGTGATTTTTGGTCAAATAATCGGCAACAAGCATCGATCGATGAGACGGCGCATTATCGTGCAACAAACGCCAACTTCCATCTTCGCGATATTCGGGCCGAACACGTCCAATACGGCGCACCAAATGCTTCAAAACTTCAAGGTAGAATACCGCATTAACGTTTTGGCCAGGTGGAACAAATTCTTTGTGGATAGTACCCTTGGAATCATAAAAACAAATTTGCATTGTCTTCACTTTTGACTTCTCCAGGCGCGATTTTTTGGGTTTTGGCTCATTTCTCATTTATATCCTCACGACCACTTTGAAAACGTTGAAACCACTCGTGCACTCTGCAACGAGAAAGGCAATCATCGCCATAAACTTGTTTTATCAATTGAAAAAATTTAATCTTGGCTCTTTCTTCCACGCTCATTTTCGCACCGATGACTAAATCATACTGACACTTAAAACGCAATAACTTCATTTCCAATAGATGAAATTTTCACTGGAAGTCGATAAAGGATAGCAGATTCTAACGCACTAGTCGACATATAGATGGCACCACTAGAGTTTACTTTGTTAATTTTTTACTGTTTACTTTGGAACGCACCTTGTACATATATTATATTTATTCTAATATTTGGTGATAATCAGTGGACAGGTATAATTTCTCAGCCATCATGTTGAACTTATTACAAAATATACCAGACATAAACGTAAAAAAGTTTCCTAGAGTGCTGGACTTTGTATAGAGCAAAAATATCTTTCATGAAGTAAATATTAGTAGTGTAGTATCAAAAGGGCTAAAGACCCTTTTTATGTGGTTAGAGATAAACTGCGACCCCATCGGTTTAAATGCTATTGTCTATTATTTCAGTTTTACGACACATTTGAATATGAAGGGCATGAGGTGAACTGTCAACTCAACTCAAGAAAATTACATTTTTACCCAGCGCCGTTGGCAGGTTATGAAAAGTTTAGACAGAAAGAAGAAAAACTACATACCTGCTCTACATATGTGTATACCATACTTAATTATATGTAAGTTATTGTTAATTTAACCTTCATGGGCAGACCCTTCAAAATAGGTACCATAGATAACCCTGTTTTAAAAAGGGTTAATACAATGAAATAAACTACTAATTTCTAAAATATAAATATAAGTAAATATTAGGTATTAATACGTTAGTGAATACCTAAGTAATATATAGTTATACAAAAGTACGTAAGCTGTGTGTACAAAAATATACCATCACAAAACTATTATAATCTGTAGCAACATGTTGCAAGAGTATAATAAATATCAGTAAACAGTTTTTGTATTTTCAGTTACACTAGATTTTTTTACCAGCAAAGTGCTTTATTCAAACTAATTTTAGTGTATTAGTTATATAGTGTTTAAAGTATTATTATATACAATGGCGAGCAAACACATATGTATATGTGCACCAGTATACCATAACCTATACACCGAACAGGAAAGGAGTCATAGCCAGGACTTACAAGGAATTGCAGTGAAAGAGAGCAGCACCTAGGATCCAACTTTTCACACCCGGATGAACTAAATTATATAATTATTATCTATAAGTATTTTATACATTAATCCATTTATTATTAATTAGTTATGCCTAGATTAAGTAGAAAATCTGTATTACTAAGTCGTCTTCAGAACAGAAGACGTATGAGAGTTCTTCGTGCAAACTCTTATACTGAGATAGTGAGCAGTCATAAAATACTGTAATACTGATGTACGTCTGTCTGAACAAATTATCAATACAAATTAACAGTGAACCAGGCGGGAAAATCTTGAGGTACAATCTTTTGAACAAAATTTAAATACCGTTCAACATTAAACAAGGCGGTAAAATCCACAAATTAACTCTGAAGAGCAAATAAGAAACACTCGAGGTCATAGATCTCGGCGTGAAGACCCCGAGGTTTGATCTGTTGAGCAAGTTGCAAATACTTTTCAACATAGAAGAAGGCGGCAAGATCCACAAATTCGCTCTGAAGAGCAAATAAGAAATACTCGAGGTCACAGATCTCGTCGAGAAAATCCCGAGGTTCGATCTGGCTACATTAAGGAATTTGGTGTGGTCGCTCCACCTGGTAACTCGAATTACTCCCATTCCTTTCCCTTCCTGCTAAGGAAAGCAGTTTAGGGTCTTATGGGCTTACCTGACAATCCACCTATATTCTCACAATGAGGTTCGTCCCTCAGTTTCAGTTGAAGGAGTCCCCCCGGTAGTACGAGGGCTAGTGACGGGAGATTAGTCCACAAACCTAACTAAATGAGATTATGTCCTTTACGCTAGTCTCTGCTCGGGAGCCCGTGAATTTTAAAGAAATTGTATTTTCCTTTATTGAGCACAAAATTATAACTGAACAATAGTTTCTTAAATTTACGCTAAACTAGATTTGGGTCAACGGCAGCGGCACCCGAATTATTCAACAGAACTTGCAGTTAATGAGTTATTGATATCGATCGATTCTGATAGTTAATCTAGTTGTTTGTTTATATAAGTTAACAAAAGTTAACTAAGCGAGGCTTTTGAGCTGCCAAAACTGCAATGTATGCAGTTTGATCGCGCATGAGCTTGTGAATAGGGCGCTTAATTGTGCCTGCCCTGGTTGTCACGTATGCCACTCGTACCTTGCCGTCTTGCCCTTCTTCGTTTCCAACGACTCGTCCTAGGACCCACTGCTGCAGTGGCATGTTGTCTTCGTGAACGAGGACGAGATCGTCGGGCTGAAGGTTCCTCTTCGGATGCAATCATTTGTTGCGCTCCTGTAGGTATGCAAGGCTCAGCAGAAATAAAATTGATTCCATGAGTTGGAGCGGATATTTATTTTAACAAATTTGATGAATATTGGTAAATTGTTGCAATTAATTCTGATACATTGTTGCAATAAATATTACTACGTTAAGTTAAATTTTTTTTGTGTTAACTTGTATTTTCGGACACCGACATTCCGCGCAATTCTCTACATTCGATTCGACATTTCATCAGCTACAACAGCGAGCCTGCGTGCGAGGTATATCCAATGACCGACTCTGCGCGAAATGTCAATTTATATTATTTTTATTTAAACTATTGTGGGGTAGCTACTTATTACTGCTAATATAAAGTCGAGCATACACCATTAATATATTGGGTTCAACTTTGTTCACGTGTAAAAACAAAATTGGGTAAATTGTATATAACAAATGACTAGAGCATATATAAGAATACCAGTATATTAAAAATAAGTTGTTTATGCAAATGTAAATTTTTTATTATACTTTTTTCTTAAATAATAATATTATTGTAGCGAAAAATGCAAAATATATGTCTAAGTTTGTGTAGTTTTTATTATTCTTGTATTACCTTATATATATTGGTTTTAATTTTGTTTTTTATACTCTCTCAACATGTTGCCACAGAGCATAATAGTTTTATTACCTAACGGTTGTTTGTATCACCTAAAACTAATCGAGTTAGATATAGGGTTATATATATATAAATGATCAGGATGAAGAGACGAGTTTAAGTCCGGGTGACTGTCTGTCCGTCCGTGCTACCCGTAACTTGAGAAATTTAGTACACATGTTTCTTGAGTAAAAATTGAGATATCCTTATGAAACTTGGTACATATGTTTCTTGGTACCGTAAGACGGTTGGTGTTGTAGATGGGCGTAATCGGATCACAGCCACGCCTACAAAACGCCATTATTCAAAAACAAGTAAATTGCCATAACTAAGCTACATAATAAGATATAAGACTGTTATTTAACCTACAGAATCATATTAGAGAAAGGCATCAAGTGTTTAAATTTTTTTAAACAGTGGGCATGGTGCCGCCCCCTAAAAGGTTTAATGTGCATATCTCCTAAACCGCTGTAGCTATAACAACAAAATTCACTGGAAGCAAATGTTTTAGCACCTCTATTGACAGTGTGAAAATGTGTAAATTCGGGTGACAACCCCGCCCACTCCCCATATAAGGGTACTGTTAAAAACTACTAAAAGCGCGATAAATCAAGCACTTAACACGCCATAGACATTAAATTTTATCTCTGGGATGGTAAGAGATGACTTTATAGGAACTGCGTTCAAAATTGTACAGTGGGCGTAGCACCGTCCACTTTTAGGTGAAAACCCATATCTTGGGAACTGGTTAACCGATTTCAATCAAATTTGGTACATAACATTCATCTTTTATTTCTATATTATAGTGCGCAAATGGGCGAAATCGGATTAGAACCACGCCTATTTCGCATATAACACTATTTTGAATTCCATTTGATTCTTTCACTTTGCAGTTAAACTGTTCAAGCCCCTAGGTACTGAATACGTGGACCCCAGTGCCTATAGTTGATATTTTACCGATAATATCGGTCAATGTATAAGATATATAATTGAAATTCATGTAATAGAATTCTCGATAATGGTACGTTTTTGTGACAAAAATGGATTGAATCGGATCAATACTTCCTATAGCCCTCATATGCCTAATATAAAGATTTTTGAACTTCCGGGTGACTTTATACCGCGTATATCGGCCAGTATGTGAGTTATCTCAATGAAAATGAGAGAGCGTGTTTTGCTCAGAACAAGGTATCTGTGTGCCTAAAATGGATGAAATCGGGTGAAAAGTTTACCTAGCCCCCATGTAATTAATATCAGGATTTTCGAACATTCGTCTGAATTTACTCCATATGATTAGTGATGGTATGTGAAGTACCTTAATGAAACAGTAAGAGCATTTTATTAATCTGTGGCATATTAGTAGTATGCGGTGCAATATTGGCAAAAATTGATAAGATCGGGTTAATACTACCCTCAACTTTAATATACTACTTATAATGCTATTACAACCAGTTATTCTAACCAGTTTTATGCCGAATATGTCGGTCAGTGAGTATTAATATTTGTTTGTTTTATATATAAAATTGCTTCAAAATATGTTCTCGAGTATAGCTGAGCAATGTCAAAATTAATATCTTTCTCGATCCCCAATATATATATATATGATTTCCGTCTTTCCACCTGATTTTAAACCGTTCCGGTTGATCAAAATGTGATATTTTAATGAAATTAAGTGGATAAAATTTTGTAAAAATTATGTGGTTTGATGCTGAATTAGAATGAAAATAGTACATTAGAATGAAGAATACCTTGTCTAAAGCTCACACAATTGTCTAAAGCTCACACCATTCATATAATATAAAATTTAGCCACTTTGGTAGAATATCAATATATCAATATATCACATTCAGACATTATTTTCATTATGTATATCTCACTTCAAGCAATAAAACTGAGACTAAGTTTATGGCCTCTAATATAAGTGAAGAAGATACCAAATTTGATTGTAATTTAATCACTATTTCATTTAATAATGAATGATTAATACTTTCTCAACATTTTTATACTCTCGCAACCTGTTGCTACAGAGTATAATAGTTTTGTTCACCTAACGGTTGTTTGTATCACCTAAAACTAATCGAGTTAGATATAGGGTTATATATATATAAATGATCAGGATGAAGAGACGAGTTGAAATCCGGGTGACTGTCTGTCCGTCCGTCCGTCCGTCCGTGCAAGCTCTAACTTGAGTAAAAATTGAGATATCTTTATGAAACTTAGTAGACATGTTTCTTGGTACCGTGAGACGGTTGGTATTGCAGATGGGCGTAATCGGACCACTGCCACGCCCACAAAACGCCATTAATCAAAAACAAATAACTTGCCATAACTAAGCTCCGCAATAAGATACATGACTGTTATTTGGTACACAGGATCACATTAGGAAGGGGCATCTGCAGTTAAAATTTTTTTTTAAATAGTGGGCGTGGTCCCGCCTCTAATAGGTTTAATGTGCATATCTCCTAAACCGCTAATGCTATAATAACAAAATTCACTGGAAGCAAATGTTTTTAGCACTTCTATTGACGGTGTGAAAATAGTTAAAATCGGGTGGCAACTCCGCCCACTCCCCATATAACGGTACTGTTAAAAACTACTAAAAGCGCGACAAATCAAGCACTAAACACGCCAGAGACATTAAATTTTATCTCTGAGATGGTATAAGATGACTTTATAGGAACCGCGTTCAAAATTAGACAGTGGGCGTGGCACAGCCCACTTTTAGGTGAAAACTCATATCTTAAGATCTGCTTAACCGATTTCAACCAAATTCGGTGCGTAACGTTCTTATCATGTTTCTATGTCATAGTGCGAATGGGCGAAATTGGACTACAACCACGCCTATTTCCCATATAACACCTTTTTCAATTCCATCTGATTCTTTCACTTTCCACTATGCAAATCAGGTAACAATAATTATATCGGGGTAAAACTGTGCGTGAATAATGCAATTAAAGTATGCCACCTTGCGGCCAAAAATTGTCTAAATCGAACCAAAACTGTTCAAACCCCTAAGTACTAAATATGTGGACCCCAGTGCCTATAGTTGACCTTCTACCATAAATATCAGTCAATCCACAAAGAAATCTAAAACGAGTATACCATTTGACTTTGCGAGAGTATAAAATGTTCGGTTACATCCGAACTTAGCCCTTCCTTACTTGTTTATTTCTATATTATAGTGCGAAAATGGGCGGAACGAATTACAACTACGCCTATTTAGCATATAACACTATTTTAAATTCCATTTGATTCTTTCACTTTCCAGTATGCAAATAAAGCAACAATGATTGTTTTGGGGTAAAACTTTGCGTGAATAATGCGTTTAAAGTATGCCACCTTGTGATCAAAAATTCTCTAAACTGTTAAAGCCCCTAGGTACTGAATATGTAGACCCCAGTGCCTATAGTTGACTTTTTACCGAAAATATTGGTCAATGTATAAGATATATAATTGAAGTCCATATAATAGAATTCTCGATAATGGTATGTTTTTGTGTCAAAAATGGGTTGAATCGGATCAATACTTCCTATAGCCCTCATATACCTAATATAAAGATTTCTGAACTTCCGGGTGACTTTATACCGCGTATATCGGCCAGTATGTGAGTTATCTCAATGAAAATTAGAGAGCGTGTTTTGGTCAGAACAAGGTATCTTTTTGTCTAAAATCGATGGAATCGGGTGAAAAGTTTACCTAGCCCCCATGTAACTAATATCAGAATTCGAACATTCGTCTGACTTTACTCCATATGATTAGTGATGGTATGTGAAGTACCTTAATGAAACAGTGAAAGCATTTTATTAGTCTGTGGCATGTTAGTAGTATGTGGTATTGGCAAAAATTGATAAAATCGGGTTAATACTACCCTCAACTTTCATATACTACTTATAATGCTATTCGTTATCCTAACCAGTTTTATGCCGAATATGTCGGTCAGTGAGCATTCATATTTTTTTGTGTTATATATACAATACAATTGCTTCAAAATATGTAATCGAGTATAGCCGAGCAATGTCAAAATTAATATCTTTCTCTATCCCCATTATATATATGATTTCCGTCTTTCCACCTGACTTTAAACCGTTCCGGTTGATCAAAATGTGATAGTATAATGAAATTAAGTGGATAAGATTTCGTAAAACTTATGTGGTTTAACGCTGATATAGAATGATATTAGTATATACCTTGGTCACAATTTCATATAATGAATTCCAATTCTCTGGTTGACGTTTGCCACATAAGCATATAACATAAAATTTAGCCACTTTGGTAGAATATCAATATATCACATTCAGACATTCTTTTCAATATGTATATCTCACTTCAATCAATAAAACTGAGACTAAGTTTATGGCCTTTAATATAAGTCAAGAAGATACCAAATTTAATTGTAATTTAATCACTATTTCATTTAATCATGAATTTTTAATACTTTCTCAACGTTTTTTTAATATAAAATTTGAAGAAATTTCCTGGCCTTTGAATCCATCTCCAATATATTTTATGTAAAAAATTAAAACTTCCGTGTTTGGCGAAATCGGTCCACGATTTATCCCAGCTCACATGTACTGTTGAGTTACTCATTTAACCAGGTTCAGTTTATATCACATATATTATGTTTGAGTTAAATAGCTTCGTTTTATTAAAGTTAACATTTCGGAGTAAAAACTAGTATTGACACTAAACAAATCTATGATCAATAACATAAGTTAATAAGATGCCAAATAATAATCGAATAATGAATGTTGAATTCTTTCGCAACATTTTTATACTTTCACAACATGTTGCAACAGAGTATAGTTTTGTTTAGCAAACGGTTGTTTGCATCACTTAAAACTAATCGAGATATATATAGATTTCTATATAAATAAATGTCTTCTAATATTTGGTGATAATCAGTGGACAGGTATAATTTCTCAGCCATCATGTTGAACTTATTACAACATACATACCAGACAACAATGTAAAAATGTTTCTCAGAGTGCTGGACTTTGTATAGAGCAAAAATATCTTTCTAGAAAACATCCCATAAAATAAAAATTAGTAGTGTGGTATCAAATGGACTAAAGACCCTCTTTATGTGGTTATCGAAAAACTGCGACCCCATCGATTTAAATGCTACTGTCTATTATTTCAGTTTTACGACACATTTTCATATGAAGGTCATGAGGTGAACTGTAAACTTAAGAGAATTACATTTTTGCCCAGCGCCGTTGGCAGCTTATGAAAGGTTTAGACAGAAAGAAGAAAATCTACATACCTGCACTACATATGTGTATATCATACTTAATTATATGTAAGTTATTGTTAATTTAGCCTTCATGGGCAGACCCTTAAAAAAAAGTACCATAGATCTCCCTGTTTTAAAAAGTGTTAGACAAAAGCAATTTACGGAGGGGTTTTCCGAGTACTTAATTTCAATAAAATGAAATAAACTACTAGTTTCTAAAATAAAAATATATAACTTATTATTATTTATTATTATGTTAGTAAATATCTAAGTAATGTATAGGCATACAAAATTACGTAAGCTGTGTGTACAAAAATATACCATCACAAAACTATTATACTCTTTAGCAACATGTTGCAAGAGTATAATAAATATCAGTACACTGTTTTTGTATTTTCAGTTACACTAGATTTCTTTACCAGCAAAGTGCTTTATTTAAACTAATTTTAGTGTATTAGTTATATAGTGTTTAAAGTATTATTATATACAGTGGCGAGCAAACACATATACATATGATACCATAGAACCTATACACCGAACAGGAAAGTAGTCACAGCAAGGACTTACAAGGAATCACAGTGAAAGAGAGCAGCACCAAGGATCCAACTTTTCACACCCGGACGAACTAAATTATATAAGTATTATCTATAAGTATTTTGTATATCTAAAATGTATTAATGTATACATTTACTATTAATAAATTATGCCTATAATAAGTAGAAAGTCTGTATTACTAAGTCGTCTTCAGAACGGAAGACGTATGAGAGTTCTTCGTGCAAACTCTTTATATAGACATAGTGAACAGTCACAAAATACTGTAAGTCACGCTAATGGAAGGTTAGATTCTGATGTAATTTCGCTCTGAAGAGCATAACAGATACTGGAGGTCATAGGTCTTGGTGTGAAGACCCCGAGTTTCGATCTGTTGAGCAAGTTGTAAATACTTTTCAACATAGAAGAAGGCGGCAAGATCCACAAATTCGCTCTGAAGAGCAAATAAGAAATACTCGAAGTCATAGATCTCGTCGAGAAAATCTCGAGGTACGATATGTTGAGCAAGTTGTAAATACTGTTCAACATAGAACAAGGCGGCAAGATCCCCAAATTAGCTCTAAAGAGGAAATAAGAAATACTCGAGGTCTTAGATCTCGTCGAGAAAATCCCGAGGCACCTTATAGAGAGGAGCGTGATTGAGAAACACAACGTCGACAGCTCAGTAGGAGGGGTATAAGGGAATAAATTTTGAATCAGAGGCGTTTTAGACAAAGTCAAGTTCGCCTTCGGAGAGATAACCCGGTCAGTAGGCAAATTGAAAACCAAAGGCAGCCACAACGAATCCGATTAACGAGAGAAAATATTGTTATAGAAACTGATAATAGTGGCAATTTAACAGATTTCAAAAACATTTATTTCCAAAATATAAAAAAAGCTCTACTGAAATTTGTATTGGATGCAGTGGATTCTGATTTTCCAAGTTCGCAAGTTAAATTTCGAAACTATTGCGGAAGGTTACCCTAATGCTGCATCCGCCTCTTTTTTAATGCAAAAATTTCCTTCAGAAGATGAAAATTAAAATCTTTTTGCTACTTGCAAAAATGTGATTGTTAACAAGTAAGGAAGGGCTAAGTTCGGATGTAACCGAACATTTTATACTCTCGCAAAGTCAAATGGTATATTCGTTTTAGATTTCTTTGTGGATCTTGCCGCCTTGTTCTATGTTCACCGATATTTTCGGTAAAAACGCAGCTATAGGCACTGGGGTCCACATATTCATTACCTAAAGGCTTGAACAGTTTTGACTCGATTTAAACAATTTTTGGTCACAAGGTGGCATCCTTCAAACGCATAATTCACACAAAGTTTTACCCCGAATACAATCATTTTTGCTTGATATGCATAGTGGAAAGTGACAGAATCAGATGGAATTGAAAATGGTGTTATACGGGAAATAGGCGTGGTTGTAGTCCAATTTCGCCCATTTTCGGACTATGACATAGAAATATGAAAACAACGTTATGCACCGAATTTGGTTGAAATCGGTAAAGCAGATCTCAATATATGGTTTTTCAACTAAAAGTGGGCGGTGCCCCTCCTACTGTCTAATTTTGAACGCGGTTCTTATAAAGTTAACTCATACCATCCCAAAGATACTATTTAACGATTTTGGCGTGTTTAGTGCTTGATTTATCGCGCTTTTAGTAGTTTTCAACAGTACCGTTATATGGGGAGTGGGCGGGGTTGTCACCTGATTTCACCCATTAGATAGAGGTGCTTAAAACATTTGTTCTCTAAGAATGTTGTTATTATAGCTTTAAAAAAATTTATGGATTTTAAAAAAGTGATCCTGTAAACCAAATAACTGCTTTGTATATTATTGTGGTGCTTAGTTATGACAATTTATTAGTATTTGATTAATTTTGTTTTGTGGGCGTGGCAGTGGTCCGATTACGCCCATCAGCAATACCAACCGTCTAACTGAACCAAGAAACGTGTGTACCAATTTCATAAAGGTATCTCATTTTTTACTCAAATTACAGCTTGCACAGACGGACGGACAGACAGTCACCCGGATTTCAACTCGTCTCTTCATCCTGATCATTTATATATATAAAACGCTTTATCTAACTCGATTAGTTTTAGGTGATACAAACAACAGTTAGGTGAACAAAACTATTATACTCTGTAGCAATAGGTTGCGAGAGTATAATAAAATTAAACTAAAACATAAGTACGGACCGGTATTAATAAACTAAATACGCGTATTTTTGATATTTTATGTCATTGAACAACTCATATTAACTTAAAAGAGTTACGTTTATACATATATACTGAAATTAAAATGATTTTAACCGAAGTAAAAACTCTTATTTACCTAAAAAAGTTTTATTTCGCACATACATATAAGAAAATATTGTTTGAATTTTATCATTCGACACTGAGAAAGTTTTAATTTATTTCAATATATTTTCTAAATGAGTTCAGATTCAAAAGAACCTAAAACAGCACAGTCCCTAAAAGTACCACTAATGATTTCTGAAGAAAAGAGTTCATGACACCGGCAAAAGATACACGCTCAAAGCAAAAAATTTATCTCTGAGAGTGATAGTTTAATATGATACTGCACGCGATTTTCATTTTCATCGACTTAAGACGATTCTGAATCGGTATTAGAAATCAAAAAAGAAAATCTGGACAGTTTTTGGACGCAATAGTAGAATCTAACGACTCAGATCTCCCTGAAAATTTTAAATTCTCGGCTTTCCCCAATTACGAAAAATGCTTAGACCAGTTTGAAGAAGCAAAAGCAATGCTTTCAGATCAATTCAAATAACTTAAAGCAACTGCACCTACTCCACATCCGTGAGTAGAACCATCCTAATGAACTCGCCAAAAATTCTATCTATTACCGATAGGAATAATAGGAATAGTGAGAACAAAGAAACTTTGCATAAATTGTTTGCCAAGTGAGCATACTCTTAAAAAGTTTGAAAGCAAATTCAATTGCGTATATTGCCACAAAAGACATCATTCAATGTTACCTATCACAAATTTTTCCAGCTCACCTCAAAATATTGTTAAAAGGGCTACAGGATTAACTGCACGAGCAAATCCTGATCACAACGATCATTTATGGCGTCTAGGGCACAAAATAGGCAAATGCTGCCAACAAACCTAGCCAATTTTGAAATCACGAGAATAAACAGAAGAGTAGTTCAAAACTCAAAATATCAAAATCCAACCCATTACCCTAATATCTCCCAAAGCGGATAAGCGCATTTAAGCAGAAGCTATAGGCTTACCGCATCTAACAAATATGCTTTCAAGCTATTACATAAATAGCAAGCATTGGCAAAAGGTTTCACACCTAAAGCTAGCAGATCCCATAATAACGGCGAACCACCCTAACATTTTAAAAGACAAACCTAAAGAAAATCTGTTGGACACTGATATTCCTTAAAGGGAAGTACAACAAAAACTCTGGGGATTCAATGGAATGCGATATCTGACCAGTTTTCATACACTACATAACGAAGCGACAAATTCTATCCTCTGTGGCAATATTTTCGACCCCGCAGAAGAGCTTTCGGCAATTATGATACAAGCGAAAATCCTCATACAAGAATTATGGCTAGACGGAACCGATTGGGAAGAACAAGGGAAACCACTACGTTTAAAAAGTTAGTCTCATTCCGCAAACAATCTGCATGAAATTGCAAAGATACAAATTCCATGATAAGTAAATTATTCCCCAGACTATATAATATTGTGCCACAAGTTATGTGCACACACAAACCGATACCGCGACTACAAGCCACTTATTGGTAGTATAGGTAACGGTGGGTCCCTTAAGAACTGTCTATGTGGCGCGCTACTACTTGCTAAATTAGTATCCATGATGCAAACGCATTTGAACATGACAAAATTTATATCATATTTCTGGTCCGATTCTGAAATAGTATTAGCCTGGCTAGTAAACCAGCATATGCATAAAGTATGTATATCTCCAATAGAACGTCTCCAGTAATTGACCTAGTAGGATTTGCCACTTGGCGACACGTAGCCAGAGCTGACAATCCTCCAGATCTAGGTACAAGAGGGGGCATACCGATGCAGCTTGCCACCACAACTCTCTGGTGGAATGGCCCCCGATGGCTAACAGAATCACCGGATTCTTGTCCACAATCGGCCATGCGCAACATAATTGCCCTAAAATGTCGAAAAATCTACTCTTTCAACACACAATCGGAAGATACTGACATCCCTGAGGGGGTTTCATCGATCCCTGTGCTCTTAGAGTAATCGCTTACGTTCTAAAATTTAGAGAGCGACTCAAAATTAAAGTTAAGGGAGTACCCCCAGTATACCTCAAACGCGATAAGTTGACGCGGCTAGACTTACAAAAAGCAAAGGTCACTCTTATCGCACATACTCAAGTGCGCTACTTCAACCGCGAGATGTCAGTACTAAGATAATCGAGAATTGATAAAAAGAGCTCACTCTTAGTACTAAACCTTTTCCTCGAGACGAAAGGTCTACTTCGAGCGGATGGTCGGCTAGTCAACTCTAGTCTGACATACAAAGAACGCCATCCCATACCTACCCCTGAAAAATCTTGCAACAACTTGCCACATTTTACCTTCATTATTCCCATTTACTAGTGCTACCCTCCGAACATCGCATAATGCAACAAATAGTCTGCCAAGAGTTTTATATTCCCCGACGCAAGCCTCAAGTAAAATAGTACATTTACATGTCCAAAGTGTGCGTAACGTACAATCAAAAAAAGCCAATGCAGATACTGGCAGCACTTTCCCCTGCACGCTGCAAGTTCGCTCTGCCCTTTACAATAAGAGGTGTCGAGGGTTAAGGCTTCAATGTAAAGGTCTCTCACCTTGCCGTTTTTGTTTGTTTTACGACAAAAGCTGTACAACTTGAGCTATGTACAAATCTGACGACAGAGGCTTTTCTCGCGGCATTCGCTCGCTTCATCGGACGGCGTGGTTTCGCTCAAAAATGATGAATGGCAATGGTAAAACAATTATTGGAGCCCAAAAAGCCACTGAAAAACAGTTTGTGGACTTTGTTAGACAATTTTCGCTGAAATTGTACGTATTGGTAATTTATCCCCCCAAGCGCTCCTCACATGGGTGGTTTATGGGAATCAGCTGTAAAAAGCTTTAAATTCCACTTCAAAAAGATAGCTGGAAACTACAAATTGAATAATGAAGAATTCACGACATGGCACAGGGATAAATATCTATACGGCCCGGTCCAAACTGGATAATGGTGTAGGAGGTGATATCTTTGAGCAAAATTCAATACCAGATTCGCTTTTCGGCTAGCAGATCACTGGAGTAACTTCGAATTGGAGATCACAGCAATTAAAGAAACACTATTCCTGACAAACAGGATTCTTATAACTAGAAATATATATATATTCACCGATAGGCAACGGCTTTGAGATCACTAAAGTCTAGAAGGGTGTCATTAAGAGTAGTGAAAGAATGTCTTGATCAATTAGTGAGACTTCTTATTTCACGACAATCCTCTATTGGGTTCAGAACATAACTTAACTGTGAAGCAGACGAACTATACAGATCAGGCACTATTTTAAAATTAGACTCATATAAAGAGGGAATACTTATGCCTATTTATATAGCCGAGTTTCAAAAAAGCTGTTAAAGCTGCTAATAGATAGAAGAGGAAGAGAATCGTAACTATCGATTGCGCCTTTGAATGTCCATGGTATGTTCGCGAATATCGGTTCGCTTTCTTTTTTTATATTATCTCCCTATGTAAAATATTAACTGGATAGTGGAAATTTATTGATCCGGCGTGATACAAATCAAAAGGCGAAGACGTTTTAATTTCAATTGCTTTATGATAATGATTAAATGAGTTTTAATTGTATTTCTTATCCAGTTCGCGATTTGCACACTTCTGAATAATTATTCAGGCAGTTAATTTGTTAACAAACAATTCAGGTATCATGAAGCAAAAAGTGGGTTTCTAAGTAAATGTAAGTAAATTATATAACATTAACTTATGGATATTAACTCTCTTTGATTCGCTATTTCTCTGCTCGCATCGCCTCTCTTGTCAAAAAAAACTACATGTAACAAGTAAGGAAGGGCTAAGTTCGGATGTAACCGAACATTTTATACTCTCGCAAAGTCAAATGGTATACTCGTTTGAGATTTCTTTGTGGATTGGCTGATATTTTCGGTAGAAGGTCAACTATAGGCACTGGGGTCCACATATTTAGTACTTAGGGGTTTGAACAGTTTTGGTTCGATTTAGAGAATTTTTGGCCGCAAGGTGGCATACTTTAATTGCATTATTCACGCAAAGTTTTACCCCGATATAATCATTGTTACCTGATTTGCATAGTGAAAAGTGAAAGAATCAGATGGAATTTAAAATGGTGTTACATGGGAAGTAAGCGTGGTTGTAGTCCGATTTCGCCCATTTTCGCACTATGACATAGAATATAGAACATAGACATAAAAAGAACGTTATGCACCGAATTTGGTTGAAATCGGTTAAGCAGATCCCAAGATATGGGTTTTCACCTAAAAGTGGGTGGTGCTACGCTCACTGTCTAATTTGAACGAGTTTCCTATAAAGTCATCTCATACCATCCCAGAAATAAAATTTGATGTCTCTGACGGGTTTAGTGCTTGATTTATCGCGCTTTTAGTAGTCTTTAACAGTACCGTTATATGGGAAGTGGGCGGTGTTGCCACCCGATTTCAACTATTTTCACACTGTAGGTAGAGGTACTAAAAACATTTGCTTCCAGTGAATTTTGTTATTATAGTATTAGCGGTTTGGGAGATATGCATATTAAACATATTAGGGGCGGAACTACGCCCACTTTAAAACAAAAATTTAACTGCAGACGCCCCTCCCTATTGTGATCCTGTATACCAAATAAGAGTCTTGTATCTTGTTGTGGAGCTTAGTTATGTTATAAAGTTATTATGGCAATTTATTTGTTTTTGAATAACGGCGTTTTGTGGGCGTGGCCGTAATCCGATTACGCCCATCTGCAATACCAACCGTCTCACGGTACCAAGAAACATGTCTACCAAGTTTCATAAAGATATCTCAATTTTTACTCAAGTTAAAACTTGCACGGACGGACGGACAGACAGTCACCCGGATTTCAACTCGTCTCTTCATCCTGATCATTTATATATAATATATACAAGTATCATATATCTAACTCGATTAGTTTTAGGTGGTACAAACAACCGTTAGGTGAACAAAACTATTATACTCTGTAGCAACAGGTTGCGAGAGCATAAAAAGAACGTTCCAAAAATATGTTTAGGTGACGGTCTAGAGTTTCCTGAAATACCGGATTCTTTGAAAGATTTAACCCCAGTTGAAAAACGTCTCATAATGCCTAGATTGCTTTTTTTTAACAACCTGTCCGTTAGGACATCAAGGTTAGATTTTACTCAGAGATGCTGTTGTTAATATATCAATTTCTGTTAACAATATTGTGACATCTCTAACAAGGTCCTTTGATGAGGCTCATGTTATACAAATTCACTTAAGAAGGCGTTTGCAATACAATTACATTGTCGATACCATACGCCGCGCAAGGATTTTGGAAGCTTTGCAATTCTAAGTGAATTCCCGTCTGTATCGTGAGCACAATAAATATATCAATTAAAACTGGATTTCAGAATTTAATAACCAAGAAGAAGTTCCGTCTGTTGCATCTGCAGAGGATTCCCGATTGGTTTAACCTCTTCGTGCGGCACAAACTTCTCATGATAATCCCTTAGGTAATAATATTCCCGCAGCTCTTTTACCTTCAGCGCTAAATTCAGGCGGTCAAGAAACTCTTTCGGACAATATTCCTGTAGAACACTTAGACTATAACCGTTTAGTTATAGCGCTAGGTGAAGGACAAAGACCAATTGGCTTAATTTTGCTTCCATGATCATTTCAAAATTCAAAACGTTTTAAATTCAAATATGACTACAGAAGACATTTCTTATTTAAGAGATTTTGAACATTGCTTGTCTGATAGTTGAATAAATATGTCTTTTGATGGCTATTTGTTAGCCCTTACATCAAGTTTAACAGAACCCAAAATTTTTCTAAAAAAAAATTTCAGGAAAATTACGCTTATAATCCTCTGATTTTGGAACTCCATAGAGCAAATATGAATATCCAATATATACTGGATGCATATGCTTGCTGCTTATATATAATTAAAGATATTAACAAATCTAACAGGGGAATTTCTAGGCTTTTAAATGAAGCTATACCAGAAGTAAATGCTGGAAATTATACTGTTAAGCAAACACTTAAACATAATAAATACCTCTCGACCTAAAGAACGTGTTCGAAAGGTAAAACCTAGAGCGGAACTTCAGAGCCTTCCTTCAGGTTCGACTGAAATATTCGTATCCGGTATTTTAGACTGTTATGTTCAAAGATCAGATCAGAAACTCTTTGTTTAGCTGATTTTGCATCTAGGTTTAAAATATTTTAAATCTAGTAGAAGAGCACAGGACAATGACCATGAAGAAGAAGAAGAGAGGGAAGACGATAATTTACCAGTAAGCCAGGTTGTCATGCCTCTTAAAGACGGTAGAGATTTTGTGAAAAAACGCACCAAATCTTGTATAATTCGGTATAGAAGGTTTACCCCAGATTTGGCCAAAGTTGAGTATTTCCGCGAAATGTTAATGCTTTACTATCCTTGGCGGAATGAACAGCAAGATCTCATTGAAAACGATAATGAGCAGACTTGCATAACACATCGTATTATAATTAAGGAAAATCAGAGAAATAATGATGTTTTTGAGCAAAGAGAACTTGAAAATGTTCTAGAAAGTCTTTATAATGAAATAGACTTAGAAGAAGGTGCTCAAAATGAACTACCTATCGTGGAAAATGCGTTCAGAGTGTTGGCACTTCCATAAATAAACCCAAATATAAATTTGCTGAACTTGCATGGTGAAGATTCAACAAATAATGGCACTGAATCTGATTACAGTATTAGACTTATTAAACTACCCTCTTTAATTCCAGTTGAGGAATTATTTTCTTTAGTTCAAAGTCTAAATACTAAGCAAAGAACCGTTTTGACACATTTGCTGCACCAGCTAAAAACCAATCGCCCGTTTTATGAGTTCATTGGCGGCAGTGTAGGTGTAGGAAAGAGTCGTTTGATATCTGCAATATATCAAGCTCTTAACCATCGTTACAATTCTCCATATGGATCCAATCCAAGTTCCTTAAAAGTTCTTCTTTGCGCACCTACGGGTAAAGCAGAATTCGGAGTAGGTAGAATGACCGTCCATTCAATATTCTCTTTACCTGTTAATCAGTTGAATAGAGAGTTGAGGCCACTTAGCAATGACACAGTGAATGCATTGTATTCCAAACTTATCGATTTTAAATTAATCTTTATTGATGAAATATCGATGGTAGGTGCTCGTATGTTTAGCTCTGTTGATGCGAGATTAAAACAAATTTTCAAAACAGACAGTCCCTTTGGTGGTATACCGAACATCGTGTTTGGTGATTTGAAGCAACTCTCACCTGTTGGAGATAGATGGATATTCTGTATGCTGTATGCACTTAAGTTGGTTCCCCTATGTGGGAGTTATTTAAATACTTTGAATTAACAGAAATATTGAGACAACGGCAGGAACAGGCCTTTGCAATTGCTTTAAGCCATATGGCATCTGGTACTATGACAAATGGAGACATATCACTCGTTGAAACTCGAGTAGTTAATTTCGAAGAAGTTCCCGATGATGCCATACATTTATTTTGGTCCAATGAAAAGACAAATAATTTAAATGCCCTTAAGCTCAGTCAAATCCTAACTGAAGCTATCCTTTCAACTGCAAAAGACTGAGTTAAAAGAATTGGTATAAGTGAAAATGATAATATTTTGGAAAGAGTTAAACTTTTCAAAACTTCTGAAACGCAGGGACTGCCCTATGAATTGACACTAAAAACCTCCGCCAAATATATGATTACAGTGAATATAAACACGTGTGATGGCTTGGTTAATGGGGCAGCTGAACAACTTATGTAAATTGACTTCCATTGTTCTTTTCCAACAATTCTGTGGATTAAATTTTTGGAACCTTCTGTTGGTTTGATAGCACGATGAAAAAAGCCTCATCCTTTAGAAAGTTCTTGGACACCAATTGAAAAAATTTTAAAATCTTTTCAATATAAAAGAAATGAACAAATTTCAATTGAAAGAAATCAGTTTCCAGTTGTTCCGGCTGAGAGAATAACTATTCATAAATAGTTGCCACATATAATAAAGTTGTCTATTCATCATAAGAAATTTTATTCTTCCCAACAAATTTTCTGAATCGGATCCTGCATTAAGGAAACTGAGAAAATTGAGCACAAATAAAGCTCTGACAACAAGAATCAATTTTATGATTTCGCGCTCACATTAATGATATAAAAATCGACTGTTTGATGCTATCTTCAGATATTTTATGTTTTGTAGAAACTTGGAGTTATCCTTGCGAAAGTTTTTATATACCAGGATTTACTCCAATTAACGATCTGAGTATAGATAGGACGGAAACAAGCCACAGAAATAAACCGGGCGTTATAATATATGCAAAGCATAATATTGCTAGATCTATAGAACCAGGCTGTAAAGAAAATACAATTCAGGCCGGAAAGTTTTAGAAGCGGGTTTAAATGTTAGAAAATTATAGAAATTCAGCTTTCTCTGTCAGACATTTAATTGTAGAACTTAAGGAAGTCCTTATTTCTAAGTTAGGCAATTAAAATGTGCTAATTGTTGAATATTTTAACATTTGTTTAATGTCAACAGGGACTGCAATAAGAAATCTGCTCCAAGAAAAAAACTTTAGTTTCCTGCTTGGTGCAGAATATTCAACTACCCCTGCCGGAACAAATTGAAAGGGCATTTTCAAACATGGATCCTCTCATACAAATGAAAAAACACAAAAACGATGGCTCATAATTTGAGTAAATTTAGTTTACAAATTGCTCTATTAATATCATTATTAATTTCACTGTGAATGTAAATAACTGAGGCAACAGTTCCTAATTCTTATTATTAAAATTTATAATGAAATCTCAAACGAGTATACCATTTAAGTTTGCGGGAGTATAAAATGTTCGGTTACATCCGCACTTAGCCCTTCCTTACTTGTTAATATTATATTTGTATCATAGATAGTCGGATGTACGCAATAGTAGGAACATAATTTTCACTGAGGGAATTGTGCTGTTGCAGCAACATAAACTACATATGCTTCTTTGAAGTCCACATCAAGGCAACGAAGCGATGAAAGGTATGGATAATAAATAAATTTCGTTTTTTTATTATTTGTATCTTATACTGTCTATCTACATAAGAAATTTCAATCAATTGTATAACTATGGAAACTAATTTTTTTTACCTTTTTTCTCACAGGGTATGATGGTGAAAGGTGCAGATAAGATTAAAATCACCAGCATTAAATTAATACTTACATATACCTACATGCATAATTGTAATGTTGGTATGCTTTATAAGATTGTAAATATATTTAGCTGTACATTATTGGTTAAGTATAAATTTTTATTGTTACCATTTAAATATAAATATAAGTATATATATTTTTATATAAGTATAAGGTATTAATAAATTTTAGTATGTAGTTTAAGTAAATATGTTTTGTTAATAAAATACATCGAAATAATAAAAAAATATAGTATATTCTTTATAAGAATAAGAATTTGTTTTGATAAAAACAAAGTAACCGATACGCAAACGTTGAATTTGTTAGAGGTAACAAATGAACCTTGCGAGAAGTAACTGTAAGCACACGTGTTAACTGCTGTATTGTTTACTCGTGTATAAATTCAAATTTGGTTACTTTTGTTCAGCAAGTGGGAAAGAGGTAACCCATTTCCCTTTGGGTGATCAATGTCTTTCCCGCTCTATCCATTTACTTTATCCTATCCATTTACTTACGACATTTGTTACCTATTTGTTAGCAGTAATATATAATTACTTAATTTTCATTGGCATGTTGTTCTAATGGTTATTCATATGTTTGCATATCGGTTATTTTTTTGTTACCATAACCAATCCCAATGGTTTTAAATAAAATTCAGTATTTTTATACTCTCGCACCATGACCTAATCGAGTTAGGTATAGGGTTACATATATTATAATATATGTAAATGATCAGGATGAAGAGACGAGTTGATATTCGGGCGACTGTCTGTCCGACCGTCTGCGCAAGCTGTAACTTGAGTACAAATTGAGATATCTTTATGAAACTTGGTACACATGTTTCTTGGTACTGTAAGACGGTTGATATTGGAGATGGGTATTGGAGAACGCCATTAATCAAAAACAAACAAATTGCCATAACCAAGCTCCACAATAAGATACAAGACTATTACATGGTATACAGGATCACATATGAGAAGGGCATCTGCAGTTAAAAGTGGGCGTGGTTCCGCCCCTTAAGATTTAATGTGCATATCTCATAAACTGCTAAAGCTATAATAACAAAATTCACGTTCACAAAACGTTTTTAGCAACTCAGTGTAAAAATGGGTGAAATCGGGTGAAAACTTCGTCCACTCCCCATATAACGGCACTGTTAAAAACTACTAAAAGCGGGATAAATCAAACACTAAACACGTCAGACACATAAAATTTAATGTGGAAGCTCTAGGATGGTTTGAGATGACTTTATAGAAACCGCGTTCAAAATTATACAGTGGCGGTGGCACCGCCCACTTTTAAGTGAAAACCTATATTTCTATGTCATTGTGTGAAAATGGGCGAAATCGGATTACAACCGCGCCTATTTTCTATATAACACCATTTTAAATTTCATCTGCTTCTTTCACTTTCCACTATGCAAACCAAGCAACAATGACTATGCGTGAACAATGCTTTTAAAGTATGCCACCGTGTGACCTAAAATTGTCTAATTCGAACCAAAACTGTTCAAGCCCCTAGGTACTGAATATGTGGACCCCAGTACCTATAGTTGACTTTTTACCAAAAATATCGGTGAATGTGTAAGATATATAATTGAAATTCATATAATAAAATAAATAAATGAAACTCTCGACAATAGTATGTTTTTGTGTCAAAATTGGGTTGAATCGGATCAATACTTCCTATAATATAAAATTTTGCCAACACCTGAAGTAAGTTCCCAGACTTTGATCCGTTACACCGGAACTTAGAACTTTCTTACTTGATAATTTTATATTTATATCATTGATAGTCGGATGTACGTAACTGGAGGAATATAATTCTCAATTAGCGAGATGTTTGGTGCAGCAAATACTACATATATAAGCTGCTTGGAAGTCCATACCGACAGCCACAAGTCTCATGGAGTCTAATTAGGCGAATACGGTGGTTCCGGAAAGATACGAGTCAAGCTTTTGGCAGAAAATCCAGGAAGAACTAATACAGTATGACATGGTGCGTTATCCTGATGAAGGAACCAAGGGTAGTTTGCACATAATTCCGGCCGTTTTAGACGAATAGTTGGATGCAAACGACGCTCAAATCATATACAGTTGTAATTGTAATTGTGTTTTCCTTTATTGAGTAAAAATCGTAACTGAACAATAGTTTCTTAAATTTGCTCTAAACTAGCTGTAGGTCAGCGACAGTTAATGCGGTGTTGATATCGATCGGTTCTGAGAGTTGAGGTGGTTGTTTGTTTATATTTATATGCAATGGTCAGCAGAAATATCGATCGATTCCATGAGTTGTAGCGGATGTTTATTTTAACAAATTTTGTTATGTTGTTGAACTCTACCAATCATGCAATTAATATTATTATTGCAATGAATATTACTATGTTAAGATAAATATTTTTTATTAACTTGTTTATTATAGTATTGACATTTCATCAGATACAACAGCGAGCCTGCGTGCGAGGTACATCCAATGACCGACCCTGTGCCAAATATAAACTTATATATATCCTGAGAATTGATTAAACAAAATAACTTTAATATTTTTTCCTAAATAAACTACATTATACATTCGAAGTACACGCGCCATTTTATTTTAAATTTTTACTTTAAACTATTGTGGGGGAGCTACTTATTAATGCTTACATAATGTGGAGCACATACCATCAATATATTGGGTTCAACTTTGTTCACGTGTAAAAACAGAATTAGGTGAATTGCATATACCAATTGACTATAGCATATATTAAAATGTATTAAAAATAAACTGTTTATACAAACTTAAATCTGTTATTAACCTTTATTCTTTACTAAAACATTTTATAACGAAAAATGCAATGTATAGATTTTAGTTTGTGTAGTTCGTAGTATATTAATTTTATTAGGGTGAAACTTTTATTACATCGTCTTAAGCTTTTTCGGCTGTGTGTTGCATGTCGCGTGACGCTTACGTGAAGTCACTTATCAGAAATAACATGTGCGCGCACTACTCTTTACATATGAGCATACATACGTGCGTATGACATTGCCGAACAAATAATGCATACACAAATCTACGTACACATATGCGTACACATGTAAATACGTCACCCGCAAAAATTACAAACATTGTTCTACAAAAACAACAATCGTCTCAAGTAGCAAGCAGCACACACACATGTCAATATGGCAGCAAAATTTCTGTAGCCCAAATTTATAGTAAATCACACAACAACAACAACATTTTCATTCATGACGCAGGCGTACTCTTAACAAGCGAAGTTAAATCATTCTTAAAAGTAAACGCCATACACATCTTCCCGTGACGCTTTGTCGTCGCGCCTGTCTTTCGACACATTGAACCTTTGACATGTTAGCTTCGTTCCAGACTATTGATCAGCAGTAACGCATCAATATTCCTGTCTTGCTCTGTTTAGAAACAGACGCTGTTATTATCATCGATGGTACCTCCCCTTCAAGGTAAACACAATTTCCATTCATTGAGGCATCAAGGAAAAACAATTTCCATTCATCCTTACCAATTGTTGATAATAATGCAGTGAAAAGTTTCTTCTGATCGATGTTTAATCGTGGCTCATATTGGGCTTTTTTTTGTAAAAGTCTCGTTTGATCGTATGATGTTTTTATTGTGTAATCGGCGCTGTTAGTTAAATCTGAGTTAGTGATATAAGCTGATTTACATGAAATTATAATAATGCTTCGTCAAATATGTTTTGATCATATTGTACATCATCTGAGTTTAACTCTCGCCGTCGCCGAATCCAAATATCACTGGCCATATTTTCTTGAAATTTGTTCCATAGATTAACATAATCAGTTACTTGACAAAACGCTACTACAAGTATGACGGCAAATAAATATCGTTATGATGTATTTGAACTACAAACAGCTGCTTCTGATAATGTGTTTTCCCAGTGAGAATCGTCTACAAGAGCCCCATAGCTTTGCATTTTTTTTTTTAATTTTATATTTAATATTAATAATATGTATGTAATATGTAATATTCTCACATAAAAGCATTCGCTGTTGTTGGGATGAATCATGTAGACTGTCATCTGTCAGTGTTTTCGCGAAATTTTCTTGAGCACATAACTTGAAGAATGCTGTCAATGTTCTATCCCGCGGATTATTAGCAACTTCTTGTATATACCCTTTGTCCATTATCTAAATGAACTGCAAAGTAAACAAATTCGGGAGCCCGGTCGTGCACTTCGAATGATAAAATCCTCCATATAGCTTGAGAGCTGCAGATGTAACGTCCAGATTGATATTTTTCCACTTAACCGCACAACTCTACGTTGATGTGGGATATCCGTCATCACTAGAACTTGTTTGTGTTTGGAACGACTTCGGAAATTTTTTGATGCTTTTAGAATCTCGTAAACACGGAGAAATCGGGTTAAAAGTCCCGCAAGGGCCATGTACCATAGCTTTCTTTACAATTTCGATAATTCAGCTGATATAACCCTGACAATTTGGTGGAGTCTAATTTTGTTGACTAACCACACCAGCAGGTGTACATGTGGCAAGCCACGTTTCTGCCGTTCTATTGTGTTCATATGACAGCGCGGCGGACCGAATATATGAGACTTGTTAATGAAGTGCAGGAGTTTCTGTACTTTTAAATGGAAGACTCTGTTAACTATATCGTATCTGTCTTGTGGAGTTAAATTGGTGTTAATATTTTTTGATATTCGGCCAATTTGGGTTCCATGTTGCAGTTATAAATAAATCGGGTTTGTCATAATTTCTGACGTTAGTAATGGGGTTTTGCGATTTTTTGTGTAAATATCGAGGTCCACCTATAAATGATGAAGGTAGTATAAACAACTGCCCAATGCCGTTACGGTGTTCATAAGCCTGTAAAGCATCCTGAAGACGAACGTAATTTTCGGCTCTCAATTTAGTTTGATTATTACGAATGTAGACCAATCTTTCGGATTAAATTTTTGCATATTGATCTACCAAGTATTGGTTTGTTAACATTCCATATCTAAGAAAAGTGTTGAAATTGTTACATCTTGTCATTATACGGTAGCAATATTAGTTCGTACATGACACTGTTTTAGGCAGAGGTGTACCACCGATTGGGTCAACTTGAAAAATAATCGTCTGTGTTCTCCAACAGAAACTTTGTTTGCATGGATTACGACATTAAAGTCAGGAGTATCTGCTGGAAAATTCTCAACTGCAGTTTCGAAAGACTGTATGTAGCAATTATGAGAATATAACATTATCTTGGAGAGATCTATTCATATCTCTATCTCTCTCTATTGGCTGTGCAACACTTGAACACCGCGTAGAGGCTTGTGTATCTGGCTCTGCAATAAAGTATATTTGCAGAAACTTGTGCTCATCGGCTCGAAAGGGTAGCAAGCTCCTAGCTAAGTGGTACACTTCCCCCTGGGTTTTAAATATAGACATAAACATATGCTCAACGACTTAGGCTTCCTCTAAATGTGTTGTTATAACGGCACATATTGCGCATGAATTGTTTGGATTTCTGATGATCACCCGTAAGAAGAGAGTAAAATCTCGTCCTTGAATTTCAATGCCAAGCAATGTTCACACACTACTGACATATCACCTATTGATACTATACGATCGTCCTTGTAAGAAATCGAAGGATCCTAATTCACTGCAGAATTTTCTTTATTTTCCCATGAATTAGCTCGTGCTGATGATTCTGTAATTTTCTCTTCCTCTCTCAGCACTATATATTATACATCCCGTAGCTGACTGAGGCGACTCTCATGTTCCGTTGACGATTCTTCATCTCATGCTGAACGCACTATTTGGCATTTACTGTACTACGACCTATGCTCGAACGACCACCTGATTACCTATGCACAAATTGTCATATTATAAGTATGTGCCGCAATAAAAAATATCTAAATACTTATCTTTTAGAAATCATATATTATAAAAAAACAAAAGATACTTATTCTATTCTATCCAGTGCGATTAAACTTTAAATAACTTTAGAATAGAATATCATTTATATTTTAAAACTACTATCATCATCATTGTCGCGCTGAAAAACTCGATTTTATTAAGTTTTGTTATTTTCCTCGCTAGAGAGCTCCGATAATAAACGAGTCCGATCGCTGCTAAATTCAAAGTGCTACAAGAAAAACCGCGGCTTCTAGGGACAGAGAAAGCGACTTTGTTATACCCTAAACAGGATATATTAAGTTTGCCTTGAAGTTTGTAACACCCAGAAGGAAATGTCGGAGGCCCTATAAAATATATACATGAATGATCAGTATGATGAGCTGAGTTGATTTAGCCATGTCCGTCTGTCTGTCTGTCCGTCCGTCTGTATATATTCGAACTAGTCCCTCAGTTTTTACGCTATTGATCTAAAACTGCACCTGTCCTTTTCTCACTGCTCATTTGTCGGAACGGCCGATATCGGACCACTATAGCATATAGCTGCCATACAAACTGAACACTCGGAATTAAGTACTTGTATGGGATTTTTTTTATTTGACGAGGTGTCTTCACGAAATTTGGAATGGATTATAATTTAAGGCAACCATGTAATCTCCGAAGAAATTGTATAGATCGGATCACTATAGTATATAGCTGCCATACAAGCTGAACGATCGGAATCAAGTGCTTGCTTGGTAAACTTTTTCATTTGACAAGATATGTTTACCAACTTTGGCTTGGGTTATTGTCTAAGGTAATAATGAGATTTCCGCAAAAATTGTGACACTATAGTATATACTTGTAGTTAACCATACAAACTGACCGATCTAAATAAATTTTTGTATGAAGGTAAGTAGAAAATAATGTTAAGATTATATACATAAGAGCAATGAACAAAAATATTATTTAGTTACTCCTTAAAATAAATAAATCCGTAATTTTTCAAGATATTCTCTTATTCATTAATAATATTAGGTAAAGTAAAAAGTTCGTTCGGTTTTTTATTGATTTTTCAAAAGATGATAACTTTGTGTACATTTGTCCGATTGAAGTCAAATATGCGCCGTTTTGTTCGTAAACTTGTTGCCAACCTCATTATACCCCTCACGTAGAAGGCTGCGTCCCTATTGGCATAAAACTCGGAGAGCTAATTTTCACAGGCCTCTCTTGACGCCAACTTCTCACCATTAAGCGCGTTCGCCATGGACAGGAAAATATGGTAATCACTTGGTGCCAAGTCCGGACTATAAGGTGAGTGCATTAGGACCTCCCATCCGAGCTCCCGGAGCTTCTGGCGCATCACCAAAGACGTGTGTGGCCTGGCATTGTTCTGATGGAACACAATTCGGCCGCTGTTGATCATAGATGGCCCCTTCTGGATGAGTGCTGCCTTCAAGCGGTCTAGTTGTTGGCAGTAGAGGGCTCAATTGAGCGTTTGGCCATAGGGGAGCAGCTCGTAGTAAATTATTTCTTGCGAATCCCACCAAATACGCAGCAAAACCTTCCTGGCCGTCAATCCGGTCTTGGCCACCGTCTGGGCCGCTTCCCCGAGCTTTGACCACGACCGTTTGCGCTCGATATTGTCGTACGTGACCCATTTTTCATCGCCAGTCACAATCTGCTTCAGAAACGGGTCGATTTTGTTGCGATTCAGCAGCGATTCGCAGATGGAAATTCGGTCCATCATGTGTTTTGCGTTAGTTCGTGTGGCACCCAAAGATCGTGCTTCGTGTTAAATCCACGGTTATGCAAATGGTTCCAAACGGTTTTTTGGCTTATCTTTATTTCCTCAGCAATTAAATAAGGGCTCACGGTCTGTTTCCACTACTGTTACCATGATTTTATCGCAATTTTCGACGACAGGGCTCCCGACGCGTGGTGCATCTTTGACATCGAAATTACCGGAACGGAACCTAGCAAACCACTTTTGTGCTACACGTTCGCTTACAGCATTGGGCCCATAAACTAAATTAATTTTTCCAGCCGCTTTGGCTGCTTTTTCGCCTTGATCGAAGAAAAATTGTAAAATATAGCGAATTTTCTCTTTGCTGGTGTCCATCTTTGACGAGCGCTCACAACGTACTGAGTCAATCAATCGAAAAACTGTCAAGGACAAACTTTTAGCGCGAATAAACACATTTTCAGCGCCGTGTAGAATGACATGATGCGACACGTAACACTAGTACTATGGACAATAACGCCATCTCTTAAATAAAAACCGAACGAACTTTTTAGTTTACCTAATAATAGAGAACTAACTATGTAAACATAATTATCCCCTTTTAAAACCCTAATTAACTGCTGGGTAGGTACAAAACAAAACATAGGTAGAAGAAAAATAGGTAGGAAATAAACATAGTTCCAAGAACAGGTAGAAAGTATAACCTAGGTAAAAAAGAGGTTTTGCACCTTTTGTAATTAACGCCTTAATATTGCTTCGAAAGTTGCTTGATGACACCAAAAAGGGCAAAAGAGTTAACAGACGTGAAGTCGGGCTCATCGGATTTTTTCAGTTTACGCGAGCAGTTTAAACTTTCAACAACGCAAACAACTTTCAAAATCAACGAAAAAAAATCCTTTTTTTAAATAAAACGCATTCTTTTAATTATATTATTATTACTTAATTTATTAATATTTTAGTATATTTTTTTAATAAAAAATGTCAAGAGTATCTAGGCAATCGCAGGAACAAAGACGTGGCAATGCAGTGAATAACAGACGAATGAATTCTGAATATAGAACAGCGGAGCAGGAGCGTGACACAGTAGGACATTCGAACAGGCGCTTGACTCCGGAATATAGAGCTGAAGAGCAGGAGCGAGACACAGTAGGGCATTCAAACAGACGAATGAATCCTGAATATAGGATAGCAGAGCAGGAGCGCGACACAATGGAACATTCTGTGCGGCGCCAGAATCCAATAATAAGAAAAGAAGAAAGGCAACGAGATGCAGCACTGAGGAGGAGTCGTCGAGAAGATCCAATAAGTAGACGTCGTTTTAAATTCTTCTCAAAAAAGAGTGACCCGCCAGCAAATCAGGCAACAACTTGCAAACGGGCAGGAATCAAACAATTGGATAGATAGGATTCCGCAAATCGTCAGTTCGAAACCGAAAGGCAAATCAGGAGGAATATGGGAAGACGTCTTGAACTTTCTCATGATGCACAGCTAGAAGAACAAGAACGTCAACGTCGAGCTGCCAATATCTTTGACATGGACCCACAGAAATATGCGTGTGTTGCGGTGGCTCTTGGTTCCCTCACCAAGTGAAAAAACTAGAAAAGCATCAGACTTCAACAAAATTTACGCGCTCAGGATTAGAGTTTCCGGATATTCCGGAATGCCTTCAGGATTTAACGTGTCTGGAGGAAAGAATGATATCACCGAGGATCCCATTTATGCGCATCATCTCCCTAGGATATGAACGACAATGTGCTATTCGTGGAGCAGTGGTGAATATTCCGATTTCTGTTGTTGAGACAGTCACCATGCTGCCACGAAGATTTGACAACAGCCATATTATTCAAGTGCACTTGAAACGTCAATTGAAGTATGAGCAAAATTTTATGACGGAGACAGTACGACCAGCAAATATATTGGAGGCACTAAACTATCTACTGGGTACAGAGCTCTACGTCGAGCATAATATACAAATACGAGGAAACTGTGCCATTTATTGATCCTGCAGATCACGCAGAAGTAAGAGACCTGCTGAATGCCCGCCAGGAAAATGTACCGCTTGAAATGGAATAAGAATTAAATTCAGGTGGTTAGGAGACTTTAAGGGACAACCTGTTGAAAATAGATCCATTGAACGGATGGCACCAGGACAAGGTAGATGCCCCAGGGACGTTACAACCAACGACGATGCTCAGGAGTTGTCGTATCCAACGATCTACTGCGGAGAGAAGAGGACATCCACAACAACTTACAGTAAAATTGCACGTTCTGAAATTCGACGCTATGATCGGCGTTGTGTGCGCTTGGACGTGCTCCTGTTCATATTGAAGAAACTGATAGATAAAAAAAATATTTCGGAAGGGAAGCTACTGCTCTATCAAGCTCTGAAAGGGCGAGGCTGATAAAGACAGTTACACATTCCAGGTGTTTCGACAATCGATTCCGCCAAATGCTAAAATTATTACAAAACGCACTGTTTGAAGAGCATTTAGTAGTCCGTTACTATTACAGAATTGAATTCCAGCATAGGGGATCACCACATTGTCATGGCATGTATTGGCTAAGTGACACACCACAATTGGAAAGTGATGGAATCATCCACACATATGAAGTTGAAACATTCATCGACCGACACATCACAACCGATATGGATGATTTGGACTTACTGGAATTCATTCAGTATCAAAAACACAGACATGGTCGAGAGACCTACATGGAAAGCAAGTGTGCCGATTCAACATGCCATATCCGCCGATGCCACAGACAGAAATACTTTTCCCGTTGGAGAATGAGGAAGGTATTGAGCAACACAAAGTTCAATTGCAAAAAATACAGGAACTATTAACTCTAATGGATCTCCCAGAGGAAGAAATAACGCGGTTGAACTGCTTCGAAAATTTTTTGGCGGATGACCGAATCAACACGGATTATGAAGGATACAAGCTTGCTCTCCGCTCATCTTAAAAAAAGTACGATAGCTACACTTCCAGTGGCATTAAAGGATGGATCAGGATTTTTAAGGAAAAGGAACCAAGCCCTTATTCTTCGCTGGAAACGTTTTAACGTTGAAAGTTCAAGAGCCGATTTCTTCAGAGAAACCGCCATGATGTTTCACCCATGGAGAAATGAGGAAACAGACCTATTGAATAATGACGTCGAGAGTGTTTGAAATACACACAAGGAGCAAATTGAGCAGAATAAGCTTAAATATGTCAAATTGTCATCGAACGGAAAACCTTTATGTTACAGCGGAACAAACAGCTGATGATCGAGCTGCCTTACAACTTTTAGATCCTGAATTCAGAGTTCCAGAGCAAACAGGAGACATTAATGTTTTCCAAGAGCACAACAATACAGAGGAAGAGGCGGTTCGATTAATTATTGCATGACATTTTAAACACTATTCATGCCAATCTCATATATATTAGGCTTATTATAATTGACGAAATTTCAATGGTAGGAGCAAAGATGTTTGCATATTTAGATTCTAGGCCAAAGCAAATTTTCAGGAGCAGCGCTTATTTTGGAGGCATACCAATAATCGTGTTTGGTGACTTAAAGCAGCTGCCGCCAGTAGGAGATCGATGGATATTTGCACCTAATAGGAATGATCCTTACACTACAATTACAGGAACACCGCTTTGGGATCAATTTCGGTACTTTGAGCTCACTGAAACAATGCGCCAGCGTGAAGATCAAGCATTTGCCATCGCTTTAATTAACATGGCAGAGGGAAATATGACACACGCTGACATCCAATTAATCAAAAGCAGGGAAAAGACCGCTAATGAGATACCGAACGAAGCCATCCATCTATTTTATTCAAATGCTGGAGCAAATGATTTAAATTTAACTAAACTGGCAAACACGATGACCGAGGAGTTCATTTCGACTGCGAAGGATACAATTAAGTCAAGTTCCCTAACAGAACGCAGCAGGGAAAACATTTTAGAAGCTGTGAAGTCTATTAAGCCATCGGAAACGCAAGGAATGCTTTATACATTGCAGCTCAAGACTTCAATCAAATATATGGTGACAGTCAACATAAGCGTAAGTGATGGTCTCGTCAATGGTGCTACGGGGGAATTAATGCAGATTGATTCCGAATCATATGGATCTGAAAGTTCAGTGGTGCGACTATGCAGACAAGTAGACTCACAGTCGTAATGCAGATCGGACACCAATCATGAGCGTGGTCCGATCATTCCAATACAAGCGAAATGAGCAAATAACCATAGAACGTAGACAGTTCCCCGTCATTCCAGCTGAAGCCATCACGATACATAAAAGTCAAGGTGGAACATACACACAAGTTGCTGTTCATCTAGAGGGAAGAGTAAACAGATCAGCATTATATCTAGGATGTAGCAGAGCCACAAGTGCCAATGGATTATATATAAACGGGACATTTTCTCCCCCGAAACCATTTGGACCGCAGGATCCAATTAAAACTCAACTTAATAGGTTGCAGACAGGAGCATTGACGACATGCTACAGATTTTTGGCTGACAAATTGGAACAACGCCTGTATATTTATTATCAAAATGTATGGAGCCTAAACAAGCATATTGAAGATATCAGATCAGACAAGCTGATTTGTTCTGCTGATATTCTGTGCTTTGCTGAAACCTGGGCCTTACCTCAAGAAGAATTCCCAATAGAAAGCAACAATGTTATTGCTCGCCTTGATGGAGAAACAAGGTCATCCCGACGACGCCCTGCCAACGGCTTATAATATACTACAAGCAAGATAGGTGCCCAGGTCTATCAGAAGAATCATTTTCAAGGAACGACACCGGTTCAACAAACGATTACCAACTGTTAAACGTAAACAATTCAACAGTTTCCATATCACTTGTGTACAGGAACCCCCGCTATAGACTTCCGGAATTTAGAAACCAAGTAGAAAATAGTATCCGTCAGATAACTGAACAGTGTAATGGACCGTCAGTAGTCCTTGGTGACTTTAACATATGTCGCCTAACAGCAACTGACGATTTGGAGGCTCGATAGCAACATTTAGGATTTCAATCTTCATTGGCTAAGGTCGCCACAACAAAACAGGAAACAGCAATAGATTGGGTATGGACAAACATGGATCTTGCAGTGACCTCATGTATCACATATGAAACACCATATAGTGATCATGACGCAATATTTTTAAGCTTTAGAAAATAGTTATATTATATATACAGATATATGTTATATTCAATATTATTAAATATAAGTTTGTATTATAATATAAAGTGTAAGTCATAGATGTCATTATTGTAACTTACATATTATATATACAAAAATTATTATAGAATAATAAATATTAGTATATGTTATATATTTTCTAAGGTTGGCAAAAATCCTCCGCTGAACCCTCCACGAGGGTGCCGACTGGAAATAGATACCACAGGTTCACGTCGTTAGTAGTGAGGTGTCTAGCTAAGGTCAGGCTTCCTTTCTGGGTGTTCGGTACTCTTCGATAGTGCAGCATCCAGATAGGAGGTCTTACCATGGTAGGAGGTAAAGGGATCAAGGTGTCATGCGACCCGTGCCGAAGATCAACCTGGCTGGGGGCCCTTAAATAGCCCAGTCTCGCACGGAGCTTACGGATATATGGCGCCCTCCGTAATAAGATAGCCTTACTTGCGTAGCGGGGGCTATGCGCAAGCGGACATACTTTCCCCTACACTCGTGGGTCCAAAATATGAGCCAAAACATTAACATTATAAATAAAAACAAAAAGGAGTCCCGACCTCCTTTAAAAAGACCGGAGGGAGCGGGTTGCTCCCAGAGAAGAGCAGCGTTTGGCACGAGCTCGACAACAGCCAAAGCGAGGACAGGAGCGAAGCTTGGTCCTGGAGCAAAGGCAAATACTAAGGGCGCAGTAGCCAAGGCTGGCGCCACAAAAACAGCAACGCTGGAGGCAGCCCATACCAACCTGTGTAGCCAAGGCTTGGCAGCTAAGCAGGAGAAGGTGGGAGATGCTAAAAGCGAAGCTGCCAGTAGTGGGTCAGCCAGAGAGTGGCCTTCCTTCAGGATTGATGACCCGGCAAAAGCAAAGTATGCAGAGAGGCGACGCGCTGCATACCTGTTGAAGAAGGTGGAGCTGCAACCGCCAAGCAATGAGGAGCTCACAAAGGAGCTCCGAGAATCCATTGATTGCGCGAGAGCTGTCCTACCTAACTTCAAGCTAGAAGCGCCGGTAGTGGCAACAAAAAGACAAAGGTCCGCTGAAGAGGCTAAGCCGTCAGCTAAGAGACCGAAAACTAAGGGCGTGACGCCCGTAAGATCTTTTGCTGATGTGGCCCGAAACCGCATTGTCATTGGTGTACTGGGTGAGGGTGATCCCGAAGGAAAAATCCCCAGAGCCCAATGGAAATGGGTGCAAGCCGCACTGAGGAATGTGGCTTTGGAAGTGCTACTTAGCAATCCAGGTCCACCCCCGTCATGTGCGGATGCCGGATGGTATCAAGGGCAAATAAAGATGATAGCGTGTGACGACGAGGGATCGGTCCAGCTATATAAAGCAGCAATAGCTAAGGTGGGAGAGGTCTACCCCGGTGCCAAATTGGTGGCGGTAGACAGGAAAGATATCCCATCCCGACCGAGAGCAAGGGTATGGATCCCGGCTACACCATCGCAGCCGGACCAAATAATGCAGCTCATAAGAGCCTGCAACCCAAATCTGCCAACGGAGGGATGGAGATTCGTCAAGGCCTTTGACGACCCCGCAGCAGAATCTGGAGTGGAGACGAAGCGAGCCACAATGCAGATTCTGCTGCTTCTAACAAAAGAATCCGTAGAACCGCTAGCGAAAAGTGGCGGAGAGATCAACTACGGATTCACAAAAGTAAAGGTCATGACCTACAAATCAGACGCCGATGCAGGAGAAAACTTGGTATCGGAATCGGAGTGCGAAGTCGAGGAAGATCCAGTGGAGTCCTCGAGCGACGCAGAGATCACGGATCAAGGTGAGTGTACTTCGGGGTCTGAACTTGCGGACAGACTCTCAAAACTCTACACTGAGAGTGAGCTTTTAAGCGACTCTCATGATGATGCAGAGAAGACCATAACTAATGCATCTTCTCCAAATTAATTTACACCACAGCAAACTAGCGTCTCTAGCCCTAGTTAACCGCATGGCAGAAGAACGGCCTGACTTTGTCCTCATTCAGGAGCCATGGGTTAACGGAGGGCGTATTTGCGGTCTGAGGACACCAGGTTACAATCTATACGCGAATGGTTGTGTAGGTAAGCCTAGGACATGTATATTGGCTAACAAAAAGCTTAATGTCTTTTTATTACACAATTACAGTAGTAACGACACTACGGTGGTAAGCTGGGAGACGAGCAAGAGGAAATACCGGCTCGCATCATGCTACATGCCGTACGACGAGGTAGCAGTACCATCGCAGCTGTTCAAGGAGCTGGTACGAGACGCCGAAGCATCCAAGTGTTCGATCATACTTGGATGCGACTCCAATGCGCACCATAATCTATGGGGAAGCACGGACATTAATGAAAGGGGTGAGTTGCTCTTTAATTATCTAATAGGAAGTAAGCTTCTGTTATGTAACAAAGGTAGTACGCCAACATTTATAACCAGAAACCGACAGGAAGTATTAGATATAACACTGGTATCGGAAGAACTGGTGGATAAAATAACACATTGGAGGGTATTGAAAGAACACTCCTTCTCAGACCACCGCTACATTGAGTGTATAATTGAAGAAAATGTAGTTAGGGAAGAGAAATTCAGGAATCATAGGAAAACGAACTGGCAGATGCACATGCAGGAGCTAAAAAAGCGTATTCCTATGATTCCACCATTCCAACCGGAAAAAAAAGAGGACCTAGACATCCTTGTTAAACGATTCACAGAGTCTTGTCGTCAAGCACTAGAGGTAGCTTGTCCATTAACGCACAGTAGGGGAAGAATTAGACATCCTTGGTGGACCCCAATACTTAAGAACATGCAGAAGAATTGCAGAAGGCAATTCAATTCTGCCAAACTATCCCAAGAAGATATAGAGTGGGATAACTATCACAACCACCTTCGGGCATACAAAAAGGAGGTAAGAAAAGCAAAAAGAAATTCGTGGAAATCTTTTCGTAGCGACATCGAAGATACAGCAGAAGTGTCCCGACTGAGAAAGATAATGACACAGTCGAAACACAGAATCGGATACCTTCAGAAGCCAGATCACAGCTGGACGGAATCCAGTAAAGAGACTCTGGGCCTACTAATGGACACTCACTTCCCAGACAGTTCCGAGAACCTCACAGGGGGGCATATAATGGGGAGTGAAGTAAGCTCAGAGACCCCTCCGCTAGACATAGTGTCAGATGACAATGTTTATTGGGCAATAGGCAGCTTCAAGCCTTATAAAACGCCGGGACCAGACGGTCTATTCCCGGCCCAGTTACAGCAATCCCTGAGCTACACAATAAACTGGATAACAACCATGTTTAGAGGGGCGCTGAAATTGAACTATATTCCCTCGACATGGAGGGAAGTTAAGGTGATATATATCCCAAAGGCGGGCAAAAGCTCACATATTAATCCAAAGGATTTTAGACCAATTAGTCTTTCATCATTTCTTTTAAAAACGCTGGAAAGACTAATAGAAATACATATAAAGGACATACTAAACCCAAGAAAATTGGCAGTTTCGCAGCATGCGTACTCGAAGGGTAGATCCACAGAAACGGCATTAAGCTCAGTGGTAGCAGAGATTGAAAAATCTCTGGAAGTAAAAGAATACACCCTCGTAGTCTTCCTAGACATAGAAGGTGCCTTTAACAACATCCAGCCGAAGGCCATATTGAGCGCGCTTAAAGATCTGGGCATATCTGAGCCTCTCCGGAAATTAATTGAACAGATGCTCTTGGGCAGGTCAATTATTTCAACGCTGGGAGCTTCAACGATGTACAGATCTGTCCGAAGGGGTACACCCCAAGCAGGCGTGTTATCCCCACTTCTCTGGGTCCTGACAATGAATAAAATGCTTGTGGACCTAGAAAAGAAGGGGGTACATGTTGTGGCCTACGCTGATGATGTGGCAGTCTCGGTTAGGGGCAAGTTCCCGAACACCCTCGCTAGTCTCATGCAGACAATACTAAACGAGATTAATCGATGGGCAGTATCATGCGGACTGAATTTAAATGCTAGAAAGACAGAACTAGTATTGTTTACTAAGAAACACAGTACTCCCGAAATCACGCCGCCATTTTTAAATGGCACCAGGCTAACGATAGGGGATAAAGCAAGCTACTTGGGACTAATTTTGGACAGGAAGCTTTCTTGGAAACAAAACCTGGAAGCGAGGGTAAAGAAAGCTGCTACAGCGCTTTACACATGTAAAAGAATGGTGGGGCCCAGGTGGGGACTGACACCTCGGGTGGCTCACTGGCTGTACACAGCAATTGTAAGGCCGATCATGACCTACGGGATAGTAGTATGGTGGCCAATTACAGAAAAGAAATATGCGATTAGAAGCATGGAAAGTATACAAAGAGCAGCTAGTATTTGCATCAGTGGAGCTCTCAGAACTACGCCAAGCCAGGCACTCAACATAATTTTACACTTGCTGCCAGCAGACTTATATTGCAAGCAAATGGCAGCGAAGTCAGCTCTAAGACTGAGGGAAGCCTCCCTATTAGTCGCCTGTAACAAGGGACATTCTAGGACACTTAGGAAGTTCCCGGTTCTTCCCATAACTACGGATTTTCGCAATCCGGTGGAGCTGAACCTAAATCCGGTCCTCAATATTACCTTTCCCTCCAGAGAGGAGTGGGAACGGGATGTAGTGGACAAGGAAGAAGGGATTAGCTTCTATACGGATGGTTCCAAACTGGATAACCGAGTAGGCGGCGGTGTTTTCTCGGCTAAATTAGATACCAAAATCGCCTTCCGGTTACCAGACCACTGTAGTGTCTTCCAAGCAGAGGTCACTGCAATTAAAGAAAGTCTTCTTGTACTAACAAAAAGCGTAATAACAACAAGAAGTGTATTTATATATACAGACAGCCAAGCGGCTTTGAAATCTCTGATGTCTCATAGGATTTCGTCGAAGACAGTAAAGGATTGCCATGATTTTCTAGCGGATCTGTCATCCTATTTCACTATAAATCTGCAATGGGTTCCAGGACACAGTGACATCCCTGGTAACTGCGTAGCAGGTGAACTAGCCAGAGCAGGCACCACCCTAAAACTAGATCCTGGTAAGGTGGACATAAATATGCCTCTGGCTACGTGTAGATATCTAATCGACAAACATGTCATTAATATAGCCGAGTGTCAGTGGAATCAATCCCTGACCTGCTCAACCAGCAGGCAAACGTGGCAAGAATGGAATATGAGCCGCACATGCCGACTGTTAAAATTCAAGAGGAATGATATAAGAACTCTCGTAGGAGTACTAACAGGCCACTGTCTAATAGGCAGACATGCAAGTAGACTTGGCGCGCCATATAACGACTACTGCAGAAGCTGTCAGGAAGTAGAAGAGGAGGAGACCATTAGACATCTTCTATGCGATTGCGCAGCACTATATAGGAAAATAATCGCAACCATGGGTCGTGGGTTTCTTGACGACGTCTCGGAGGTTGCACAGATAAAACTTGTCACACTGATGAAGTTCATCAGAAGTACGGGGTGGTTCAGAGAGGAACCAGTAGAGTGAGGGGATCACAGTCCCAGTGGTATCACAATGGGCCTCCTAAAGGCCTAAGTGTGTCGAATGACAGCCACTTTACCTACCTAACTACCTATATATTTTCTATTTTCTATAAATATATTAAAATTTATGTAAATGTCTGAAAGGTCTATTTACCTGATTTTCTAGCATTAATTCGAATAGAAGATTCTTTATATTAAACAACCTGGTTAAAAAAAATGTTTTCAGTTGGATGCATACCGTTGGCCGGTTACGTTTTCAAATGTAGTCATACATATAGTAGTTACAAAACGAAATGCACCTGTGAAGGGTATTATAGCTTCGGCGCAGCCGAAATTAACGTTTTTTCTTGTTTTACACTATGTATTGATAGGAGCATATGTGCGACCGCTTGGTCTATTCAGATATTATCAAAACTTTCAATGACCCAAGCAAAAAAATATATTATATTATATATAAAACATTTATAAATTACATATTAAGGCAATAATACAATCCTCACTTTATTATATATTTCAAGAGATTTTATGGAGTTCATCATGAAATAGATAAATTTGAACATAGATATTTACTGTACACTTACGTCCTGTGATACCAAATATATACAGATTATCTATAAATTATATGCAGAGTCGTTAGCGCATTGTAAATAAACGAATCTGTAACAGTGAAAATGCTCAATTCTGCTTTTTTGTAGTTTTAGTTTAGTTAAAATATTGGTCACCATTATAAACTGTGAAACTCATGATGAAGATGGAAATGATAATAGAATGATTGAAAATAATTGAAAAACGGATCGAAATGACTCAACGATTGTAAAATATTGTTTTCAGTTTTTAAAGTGAAACTCTTTAATATATGTATATCATCTAAATAATTGTTAAGTATTGTTATCTAGTACTCTAAGACACAGAATTCAATAAAAATATTAGTTGGAGACCTAGTCTACTTTTATCATTTCCCAATATCATTCCTATTTTCTAAGCATAAAATTAAGATTGATGGGAAGGCATCTCCATATCAACTTTTTTTAAAAAGTGGATGTGGTCCCGCTCCCTAATACGTCTAATGTGCATATCTCCTATACCACTGAAGCTATAATAACAAAATTCACTGGGAACAAATGTTTTAAGCACCTCTATCGACAGTGTGAAGATGGGTGAAATCGGGTGAAAACTCCGTCCACTCCCCATATAATGGTACTGTTAAAAACTACTAAAAGTGCAATAAATCAAACACTAAGCACCGGTGACACCGCCCACTTTTAAGTGAAAACCCATATTTTGGGATCTGCTAAATCGATTTCAACAAAATTCGGTACATTACATTCTTTTCATATTTCTATGTCATTGTGCGAAAATGGGCGAAATCGGATTACAACCGCACCTATTTCCCATATAACACCATTTTAAATTCCACCTGATTTTTTCACTTTCCACTCTGCAAATCAAGCAATAATGATTATATCGGGGTAAAGCTTTGCGTAAATATTGTGGACCCCAGTACCTATAGTTGACGTTTTATTGAAAATATCGGTGAATGTGTAAGATATATAATGGAAATTCATATAATATAATAAATAAATGAAACTCTCGATAATAGTATGTTTTTGTGTCTAAAATGGGTTGAATCGGTCCAATACTTTCTTTAATATAAAAGTTTGCCAACACCAGCGTTTAATTAAATTTATATTTTTTACTTTATATTAAATTTTTTACCTTATATTCACTAACAAATTGGTTTTCTATGTTTTTAGATAACTTCACAACTATATTTCGCAAAGAATTAAAATCATAAACAAATTGTTTTGTTTTATATTTTTTAAATAACTATACAATTTTATTTCTCAAAGAGTTTTAAATATTTAACAGGTCATGGCGGTTGATAGCGGAGGTAGCGATTCGTACGATGACGTTGCGCAAAAGGAGCTGGTGGTCGCTCCTTCGCTGTGGTGTGTAGTGTGCCCTCATGTGTGGTGTGATCGTGGTGGTTGGGTTGGTGTGGATGATGTGTTAAAACTCGTTACTCATTTAACCATCCTAGGTGGACCGGAAAATATTTAGCCTAGCAAACTCTGTAGTTGCTGCAGCGTTGTTACAACACTGCTGAGGCCAGTGGGGCGGCGGGATGATGGTCTGGTCTGTCGGTGCCGTGTAGGTGCTCCGTTCCTTATATTCCTCGGATAGTACTGTGGAGCGGCAGCAGGTCGTTGATGTTATATCGGGCGGCTGGGCGGCGGCCGCCTGACAGCGCCGCGATTGCGTATCGTGAGACCTTCCGCACAAATGGCACGAACACTCCGAGTCACACTCCTGCGTCGTATGGGTGAGACTTAGACAATTGAGGCAGTGTCCATGACCGGGATGCATCGATTTAAAGACGCTACAGGGCTGTAGCCGGTATGAGCGGCGACACTGTGAACATCGGGTGCGGTGCGGCTCTGGTGGTTCCATTGGAAAACGGCGAAATGGCGGTGGTTGTGCGGTGTTATATAGTATTGTTTTAGTTTCGCTAGTACGGTTGGTGGGCAGGAAGCATAGTTTTACGATCGGTCTGGTTGGCGTTCCGGATTACGTGCGGAGGTCTACTATTCGGATATGACCTTTGGACCCAGAATGAAGATTTTCTATGCTATAATTTCCAAGCTTTGGCGCTTTTTCTGGAGTTTTCCATTGGTACCTCTTGTGGAAGTCCTTTAAATATTCTTCTTTCCATCGGCGGCTAAAGTCATGATGGAGAATTTTGATTTTTCCCATCGATTTAATAAGGATAGCGACTCCACGCCTGGCTCAGGTATTGCCAGAATTGGTGTTCCTTTGAGAAAATGCCCTGGAGTTTACCATTGTCGCTCATTATTTTTGATGGAAAGCCGCGTCGTCCCACGAAGCGAGCAAATACCGCAAGAAAAGCCTCTTTTGTCAGATTAGTACAAAGCTCAAGGTGTACTGCTTTTTTCGTAAAACAGACAAAGAAAGAATCGTAGCCTTTCATCAGAATGGTAGACCTTAAATGGATGGGCCTTTATTTGAATACGAATATAGAACTCTTGGCGGACTATATGTTGCAATAGGCGATATTCCACGTGAAGCATAAGTAAGTGGATATAACTGAGGCGTAATGTAGTAAGTCAAGACTTCTCTGGTATAATTAAGGGGTGGCGTTCGTCATACGTGACGCTTGAATTGGCAAGCCGACTATTCACACGAAGCAGCACGGCTGAAGTAGCACATTTGAGTTGATGCGATGACAGCGATCTTCGCCTTTTATAATTCTAAATGCGTATGGGCGATTGTGGCCAAGAATTGGGAGATTCTGTTTACCATCGGGGCCATTCCACCAGAGAGTGGTGGTGGTAAGGTGCAGCGGCTTGCACCCTCTTGTACCTAGATCGGCAGAATTGTCAGCACTGGTTGCGTGTCGCGAAGTGGGTCAAGTATTAGAGGCGTTCGATAAGAAATGTACGTCTTTCGTGAATGTGGTGGTTTTTCCAACCAGGCTACAACAATTCAGAATTGGACCAGAGATACAATCCATATTTCTTCATGTTTAAGTGGGTCTGTTCCATGGAAGCTAATTTTGTATATTTGGATACGTGTAATTCGACTTTGTGTTCGGGGAAATAGTTTACCCATTGTGGGATTTGTATCTGGGAAATGTCTTCCAGATTTATTTGCGAACTGAGATCATTTTTTCTAAGCAAATAGATTTCACTTGTTTGTCCCTGTCGGTTCCACCACAACGGACCGGCGTTTAAGCTGTCCAAGTGTGATACTTCTTAGGATCGACCCTCTAACCTAACCTAACCTAACTCTGTCGGTTCCATCTAGCAATAATTATTGTGTCAAGACTTGCGCTTGTATCATAATTAGCGAAAGCCATCCTGCGGGTTCGAAAAGTTTTGCCACAGAGGATAAAATTTGGCGCTTTGTTATGGCGGATAATGCTGATATTGCCTCTGTCTTGTATGAAAACTAGTCAGGTATCGCATTCCATCGGATCCCTACAGATTCTGTTGTACTTTCCTTTTCGAATTTAAGGAAATTTGATTCCAACAAATTTTCGTTTGGTATATTTTTTATTATATTTGGGGGATTTGTGGTAATTTTATTTAAAGGAAACCCTGCGATTTTGATGGTTGTGATAACCTGTGATAAGGATTCGTATTCTTGCGGAAGTCTGTGACTTCCAGATAGAGTACCGTCTACATACGTTTGAGTTTTTAACACTTCGGTGGCCAGAGGAAAAATTCTGACTTGGTGTTCTCTACCAATTTTTGCAGTGTTCGAATGGCTACATATGGAGCACAGTTGACGTCAAAGGTAACTGTTTTAACTTATAGTCGCGTAGTGGACTATTGGATCGCTGAAAATCTTGGTCGTCTTTATGTACGAGTCTTGAATACATATTTGAATAAACGCCAAATAAATATGAGGAGCATTAAATCTGGATGGGGTCCCGTAAATATAATAAAAATTAAGGAGTTTCCTGAGCTAGTGGATCTTGAGGCATTGAAGACAACTCTGACTTTTGACTTCTTCTAACTCGCAAAATTTTCTCAATTATGAATTGAAGTATTCTTTTTATATTTCCTCAACTTGAGTTGTCATGGGGCAACTGGTTCCGTAACTAGCCACTTAGCATCCAACCAAAAATAGTATTTGTACCAGAAGTGTGTTTGAAATTTTCTCAATACCTTCGAGTATTATCTGTGGTATGACATCGCTGTCTAAAAGAAGGTAGCTTTAGGTTTGAAACCTTTTGCCAATACTTGCTATTTATGTGATAGCTTGGAAGCATGTTTCTAAGTTGCGGTAAGACAATAGCTTCTGCTTTAATGCGCTTATCCGCTTTGGGGGAAGTTAGGGTAATGAGACAGATTTTGTTTGAATTTTTAACTACTCTTCCACCCACTTCCGTGATTTCAAAATTGGCTAGTTTGTTGGCAGTTGTACCCTATTTTGTGCACTAGACGGTATAAATGATCGTTGTAATCCTTGGTATATTAAGGCCCTAAGCTTAAACAGTTCTCCTCGGTTTTCGATGGACACTACTGCTGTGGGTAGTAGTGCCCTACTTTGGTTTTCGCTGTGTAGCGTTGGCGTTTTTAGCTGGTACTTCTTGGCGATTTTCGGGATTTTGTTTTCGGGATTTGCTCTTTCCATATTTGCGCCGGTTGGGGGTGAACTGGAAAAATTATTTATATGAAGCATAGACTGATATCGTTTATGACAATAACCGCAATTGACCTTGCTTTCACAATCTTTCAGTGAATGCGCATGTGAAATACAGTCTTCAATCGGTAATATTAACGTTTTTGAATTTCTCGCAAGATTTAAGCTTATGCCTCCCCTGTACATGGTTCGCATGACGTTTGTTTGTACTGTTCGGATATGAACGTTTCATTTTTGAAGAAGCTTCTATTTAAATTGTTGTTGGTACTGGCTAGGGGTCTGTAGAAGCTTCTATTTAGGTCGGGTTGAACGCTTTTCGTTCTGACTATTTTTTTGTCTACCCTTTCTGCGATTTTGTATTGGGTAGTTAGGAAATCTTTCATTTGTTGCCACGTGGGGCATTTTCTTCGTGATGAGAGCGACTGCTCCCATAGAAGTAATGATTTTTCTGGTAATGCGGTGTTGTATATGTTTACCAGTATAGGGTCCCAGCTGTCTGTGGGAATATTTTGTGTCAATAAAACCGACAAACAATTTGAACCAGTAGATTGAAGTTTGATAAATTCTTCACTTGTTTCCTTTTGAATCGTAGGCAAGTTCATTAATATCGATATTTGTTTATCGACCAATATTCTTTCGTTTTCGTATCTTGATTTAAGAGCTTCCCAAACCAAATTGAAATTATCGTCATTTAGTGCGAACTGTTTTACTATTACGCCTGCTTGACCTTTTGTTTTGTATCGGAGGTGTTACAATTTTTAGCATTCGATAATTTTGGATGGTTTATGTAAACGGCAGTAAACATGTCTCGGAAAGGCGGCCATTGTTCATAACCACCATGAAAGATTTCTGTGTCACTTGCGGGCACCTTGAGATGGATTCCTGAACGAGCCTCTTGGCATTGGATTTGTGGCAGCTCTACTCCTGGCTGTGGAGTAGGTGCAATTCCTTTAAGTTGATCAGAAATCATTGCTTTGGTTTCATTTAGCTGGTCTAAGCAGTTTTCGTATTTGGCGTAAGCCGTAGATTTGAATTTTCCGGCAGATCTGAGTCGGCAGATTCTACGATTGCGAGACGTGTCCAAAAATTGTCAAAATTGTCTTTTTTGATTTCTAATACCGATTCAGAATTGTCTTGAATCGGCGAAGATGAAAATCGAATGCAGTATCTTATTAAATTGTCACTCTCTGCAATGAAATTAATATATGAAATGTCTTTTATCTTTTTTTGTTTGGTAGCACCTGGCTTTGAGCGTGTAGCTTCTGCAGGTGTACATGGACTCTTTTCGTCCGAAATCATTTTTGGTAATTTAAAATATTGAGTTGGTTTAGATTCCTTAGAATCTACCTTCATTTAAAAAGATAATGTAAGTTAAATTAAAATTTTGTTTTCTCTCAGTGTACAGTAGGATTTATTTTTTAGTTGTATCCGGACTTCGTCGCTAACAAATGTGTATTTCGTTGTTTTTTGTAATCTCGGGTTTTATTTAGTTCCGGTTTTTTTTTCTTTGTGTGTTATAATTTATTGTTACGTACGAGTTTGTATGTATGTTAATTGTGTATATTACCGCTTTTAGAATGAGGTTATTAACCTTTGTACATTAGCAAGCAAGTTATGTGCGTATTTATGTGCATATGTAATATGCTTGAATGTTTTTTTTGCAATCCACATTTTTGTAAACAAACATCCGTTTGTCAACCCCTTGATCAGGGCATTATACAAAATTTTAAATGTCATTATAGATGCAACATTATCCATACATTCCAATGGAGAGACTTTCAAAAACTTTTGACATCTTGGAGACTGTTTATTTTATCAAATGTGCATGGAAAAAGGTAACAATTAAGAACTGTTTTTCAAAAGCCGGTTTTCAAAAAACTCCTTGTGAAATTTTTGGTTTCGATGCAGAGGATGATAATATTTCAATATCGACGTTATCGGCTTTGATCTAGATAGAAAGAAGAAAGCAAAATTAGTATTTGGAAAATGTTTATCTAAGTGACGAAATTCTCAATACAGAATTAGTGCTGATGCAATGTCTGACGAAGAAACCGAAGACTTAGGGGGGTGTTCTGATTTAGAAACTTAAAAAAATCAATTTTTTTGGGCACAATATTGTAGAATAACCCTTGAATATATGTCTCTAAAAAGATTTTTTGAAATTTCACTTATTTTCGGAGCTACAGCTTATTTTGTGATGCACCGACAAAAGCGACTGGCAGCACGGCGCGAGCTTTAAAGTCGTTTTTCTCTGAACTACTTTTCTAGAAACGGTGTGCATGATATCTCAAGTTCTACTCAATCAATTTACTTGAAATTTTATACAGAGCTTTTTTATACATTATACTATCGCACTACGAGAGGATTTAAAAAAAAATTTGAGAAAGGCTAAAAACTAGGAATAACGAAATTTTGATACATTCAAAATGTAAAATTATTTTTTTCAAAATCCTCTCCTAGTGCGATAGTATAATGTATAAAATATATATTATATATTTTTTTATCGGGTCCGAAAAAGAGACTAAAATTCGGGCTTCTAAACCAGAATACCTCCTTAAATAAAATTTATAAAACCAAAATACATTCCTATAAAACATACAAAATAAACATGAAATAAATTTATCATTTAGCATAAAAAAGTAATGAAAAGTTATATTATTAAAAAAACGTGTGTTAATAAATTTTACTTTCCGTTTTGTTCTTATAGGAGCTAAGCGGACACCCCCTATAAGCGGACCAAAATTGTGAAACTGTGAGTGTCCAGTTGTGGGGAGTTTCACTGTATCTCGAAAACTATAAGTTTCCGGCGGCTATTGTAATTTCTTAATCTGGCGAATATCTTCTATCCAACCATACCCATTTAACCGTGAAATCGTGAGATTTTATACTAAAGTCTCCTTCAAACTAAATAATTGAGCGAAATTTGTATTAATAATTTTGTTTCATAACAAATACTAATTCATATCACCCATATGACTTTTGCTCACATTTTTGAAGTCTAAAAAAAGTTTTTTAAATGCAATATCATTTCATAACATCTTTGATACAAATTTTTATCAATTACTTAGGGGCCGTCCATATATTACGTCGTTCTTAATTTAGGGGGGGGGGGTTGGTCTGCGAATGATGGTAAATGATAGATGGGGGGGGTGTTTCGAAATTGACGTCATTCTTATTTATTTATTTATAGTTTATTTTTCACGTACAAAAAAATTATTTCTAAAAAGAAGTTTCTTCCAGCACACCTAGTAAAATACTAGCTGCCCGCCCCGGCTTCGCCCGTGGTACTTACATGTATTATACATATAAACCTTCTTTAAGAAACAGTCTATCTATTTAAAAAAACTGCATCAAAATCCGTTGCGTAGTTTTAAAGATCTAAGCATACTAATAAACACAATACTTAAATACTAACTACAACATTACATAATTAATAAAAGTACATATTAATACTATACTTATACTTAAATACATGTCTCATACTAAGGAAATATAATGTTCTTGTGATATTTTGCAAGTATTTAATGGTATTAATTATTGAACTCATTATTTATTTATTTATTTATTACAAGGTCAAGGCATGTCTACATTATTTTTTTAAACTATAAATAACATCGTTCCTATGAAAATAGTTTGTATGCGACACTGTGTTTATTAAACGAAGATTGGCGGCGACTCGGAGAATAAAAGAAATCGGCGCTGTTTAAACAAAGTCGGCTTCCTTTGTCTTTGGCGCGCACCGCCACCGCTGCGGACGTTATCGGCTTTGATCTAGATAGAAAGAAGAAAGCAAAATTAGTATTTGGAAAATGTTTATCTAAGTGACGAAATTCTCAATACAGAATTAGTGCTGATGCAATGTCTGACGAAGAAACCGAAGACTTAGGGGGGTGTTCTGATTTAGAAACTTAAAAAAATCTATTTTTTTGGGCACAATATTGTAGAATAGCCCTTGAATATATGTCTCTAAAAAGATTTTTTGAAATTTCACTTATTTTCGGAGCTACAGCTTATTTTGTGATGCACCGACAAAAGCGACTGGCAGCACGGCGCGAGCTTTAAAGTCGTTTTTCTCTGAACTACTTTTCTAGAAACGGTGTGCATGATATCTCAAGTTCTACTCAATCAATTTACTTGAAATTTTATACAGAGCTTTTTTATACATTATACTATCGCACTACGAGAGGATTTAAAAAAAAATTTGAGAAAGGCTAAAAACTAGGAATAACGAAATTTTGATACATTCAAAATGTAAAATTATTTTTTTCAAAATCCTCTCCTAGTGCGATAGTATAATGTATAAAATATATATTATATATTTTTTTATCGGGTCCGAAAAAGAGACTAAAATTCGGGCTTCTAAACCAGAATACCTCCTTAAATAAAATTTATAAAACCAAAATACAAACCTATAAAACATACAAAATAAACATGAAATAAATTTATCATTTAGCATAAAAAAGTAATGAAAAGTTATATTATTAAAAAAACGTGTGTTAATAAATTTTACTTTCCGTTTTGTTCTTATGGGAGCTAAGCGGACACCCCCTATAAGCGGACCAAAATTGTGAAACTGTGAGTGTCCAGTTGTGGGGAGTTTCACTGTATCTCGAAAACTATAAGTTTCCGGCGGCTATTGTAATTTCTTAATCTGGCGAATATCTTCTATCCAACCATACCCATTTAACCGTGAAATCGTGAGATTTTATACTAAAGTCTCCTTCAAACTAAATAATTGAGCGAAATTTGTATTAATAATATTGTTTCATAACAAATACTAATTCATATCACCCATATGACTTTTGCTCACATTTTTGAAGTCTAAAAAAAGTTTTTTAAATGCAATATCATTTCATAACATCTTTGATACAAATTTTTATCAATTACTTAGGGGCCGTCCATATATTACGTCGTTCTTAATTTAGGGGGGGGGGTTGGTCTGCGAATGACGGTAAATGATAGATGGGGGGGGTGTTTCGAAATTGACGTCATTCTTATTTATTTATTTATAGTTTATTTTTCACGTCTAAAAAGAAATTTCTTCCAGCACACCTAGTAAAATACTAGCTGCCCGCCCCGCCTTCGCCCGTGGTACTTACATGTATTATACATATAAACCTTCTTTAAGAATCAGTCTATCTATTTAAAAAAACCGCATCAAAATCCGTTGCGTAGTTTTAAAGATCTAAGCATACTAATAAACACAATACTTAAATACTAACTACAACATTACATAATTAATAAAAGTACATATTAATACTATACTTATACTTAAATACATGTCTCATACTAAGGAAATATAATGTTCTTGTGATATTTTGCAAGTATTTAATGGTATTAATTATTGAACTCATTATTTATTTATTTATTTATTACAAGGTCAAGGCATGTCTACATTATTTTTTTAAACTATAAATAACATCGTTCCTATGAAAATAGTTTGTATGCGACACTGTGTTTATTAAACGAAGATTGGCGGCGACTCGGAGAATAAAAGAAATCGGCGCTGTTTAAACAAAGTCGGCTTCCTTTGTCTTTGGCGCGCACCGCCACCGCTGCGGACCTGCGTCCTGCGCTCGCTGTCAATCTGAGTACGAACGTGAACGATGCAACACGTTTATCCGCGCAGATTTTTCCATCACGCGTTTAACGCAAATCATCAGAAAGCTATTTTCACTGCCGCGACGTATATACATACATAAACACATATTTTTATATGTTTATGCATTTACATGCAATACGCATCCATTTAACAATCCATGATAACAACATATTTACAAAAATTCACATAGAATTGTAAATTAAATGAGTACACTCAAAAACTTATTATGACATAAATTTGTACATTTGAAAAGGAACTTATAGCACATAAAGTAGAAAACATACAAATACACACATGCACATGAATTGAGTTGTACACTCAAAAAGAGCCATATATTGCATAGCAATGTATAATATAATATACAACGTACACATTTGCACCTAATTAGATTTTAAAATTGTATATAAACCAATAAAAACCAAAATAAAATCAGAATGAAATTTAAAAAACTTGCTTACCATTTTAAATGGTAAAGACTATAACATATTGAACATCCTGTCTAAAGCACTAAGCGAACGTTCGCTACTTGAAACAAAAACGAGTAAAGTGCAAAATAATCTCAAAGCGATGCAAATATTTTTGAGAAGTCTTCCTAATTTTCGAGCATTGATGGCATTCAATAAGTTGCATGGAGTAAAATTAATAGTTTCATTGGCCAACTTATCAGATACATTAACAGAATAATTTTTTGCAAAATTTTTTGCAGCTCCGTTGGATTGATCTTCTTTCATATTATGGAACTGTCATAGCAAAGAGAACGATTTCTTTTGATTTCTTCTTTACTGCAATTTTCATCCACTTTTTCAAGTAGCTCGTTTCCTTGTTTGTGTTGTTTTCTTGCTGATCGTCTCGACATGCTCTAAATTATCTGCAGTTATTAGGCGTTCATTATAAATGGGTTTCCACTGGTCGCGCAGAAATTTCAAGCTCACAAGAAGTATTTCTATATTTCTAACTTCAATGTCGATGGTGGCATTGATCTCTTGAAGAACCAATTTTCTTTCATTGATTGACTGAAGGATTTTAAATCATATGGAAGCAATCAAAACGCACTCAAATTTATTCATATATTTCCAAATTCCATCCCGATAAGTTTCTGACGTAAAGTTGAGTTTATTAACTTCTTTCAAAGCGTTTTTCAATCCGGGAAGATTGCTCACGACTCTGGTAGACCAAATTGTTTTAGAAAGGCAGAGAAGTGAATTGGGCATTTTGGATTACAGAATTTCACAAGGTTGTGTGCTGCTAATGAAAACATTGAAACATTTTTGAACGGCACCAAAATAGTTATTGTTCGAAATCAGCATTCAGCCGAGTCGACTCCAGCCATATTCAGCGTGGGGTCACCACAGGGTGAAAGAACTGCATACTTATTTAAACGTTGGTTGTGATTTTGCGCTCCTTCATATTTACTGTTCATATTGCTACCATTATCAAAGCAATCTTCTAATGGATTGTTGTAATTTTCTAATGTTTTTCAAATTAAACCGGCAATAGCGGTTTTGCAGTCTACAAAAGCGAGAAAACGTCCCTTTATCGATAATCACAACGTTTAAAGAAATGTTCGGATTAATCACCGATCAAAAGCATTTCATTCACATTCATTCAATATTCACTTAATTTTTTGAAAAATACGGGCCCCTTCGAGAATTCCAAGCTCTGGGGGAAACCACACCTCCACACTGCAACTTATTAGTAACTATAAACAAAACTGTATCTTTTCTTTTATTAATGCCCGAAAATAAATTGTTTCTGCTTAACAGGGCTATTTTAACTCTTCAAAAATTACGGACAGTTGCAGCTCCAATCAAGGAGATAAACATAACTCATAGCCAATGACTTGGGCAAATGTACACAAATTTAATAAACGTGATTGAACTAACGAACTCACAACAACTTTAAATTTTTATTTTAAAAAAATCGCCAAAAATATATTTACATAGCAGATACATATTTAACGATCATGCATAATTAATCAGTAAGTAAACAGAAAGATATATTTTCCAGCGTAGACAAGTTTATAATATAAGTTAACAATGTTATTTGCACATACATGATACACAATTATTTATATATCATTAGTAGCTGAAACTTACTTCAGACGATTGTGTTTCCTTTATAAGAGATGGGGTAACAGAATTGTTATTAAAGCTGATCACAGCGGATGTAATTAGAAGATCGGAAAACAGTTTGTATTTTGAAAAATTACTAGTGTTTTCTATAGATTCTGTATTACCATCATCTTTATCAGAATCCATTTTATATGCTTTACTACTGATAATGGGCTTATCCAGTGGTTTATTTGCCGCAAAATCAAATTCTGGAGAACAGTAGTTATCACAAACATCCGTCAAGCCACATATCTGCAGCATATGCGCAGTTTTTAATAAATCTTGTCTTATATTTACTTCTACATTGTACATAAAAATAAAACAAGATATTACTTCATTATTATTATAGTTTAGGATTGTAATATTATTATTAGGAGAAAATGGGGCGCGGCACTGTATATTAGTATTACTTTAAGAATTTGTATAAATAATTCAATTTTTTAACCATTCACACATATTCATATTTCTAGAATGAATGAAATTTTTGTGTGCATAAGTCAAGTCTTAACATTTTCTTAAACTATTACTTGTGGTGAAATTAACTAATCTTATATAATAAACATGTATGTGTATCATAATATCTCAATGTTTTCAATAAAAAGTGTTTAATAACTGAACGAGTATGGCAGTGTTTGGTACCAGTTGAGCCCATGCCAAATTTATATTGGATAAGCCGTTAATTCTAAAAATTTCAATGCCGGAAAATACTTATTTGATGCAGATTAATTTTTCTATTTGAACAGCTCTATATTTGCTTTTGTTCTTAGAAAACTAGAAAACCCTTAACTGCAGACATCTGACGTATCTGATACGTAATTATCTTATTATTTTATTACTCAAAAATACAAAAAAAAGAAACAGGAAGGGGCCGTCCATAAATTACGTCATCGATTTTTTCAGATTTTAGATAATATAATCATCCTATCGTCATTTCTTAATGACCCCCCCCCTTCTCCCAAAATTTACGTCATTACTAGTTTGACAAAATAAAACATTGCAGATTTGAGAAAAATAGGGTATTATATGATTAAAACACTTGGTTATAGAATCACCTTTTATTATTATACTTTGCCAATAATCATTGATATAATTTCTTTGGGTCAAATTCACTCTTCAGTTTACGCCATATTTCATCGCAAAGCTTTTGTGCGGCTTGAGGGGTTTGATCAAAATATCGTCTCTTCACAGCAGAAAACAATCGCTGGTGCACTTTTTGTAAGTCAATAACCATCGCGGATCGACTATAGTAATAAATAGCAGTTAAACGCGTGATGGAAAAATCTGCGCGGATAAACGTGTTGCATCGTTCACGTTCGTACTCAGATTGACAGCGAGCGCAGGACGCAGGTCCGCAGCGGTGGCGGTGCGCGCCAAAGACAAAGGAAGCCGACTTTGTTTAAACAGCGCCGATTTCTTTTATTCTCCGAGTCGCCGCCAATCTTCGTTTAATAAACACAGTGTCGCATACAAACTATTTTCATAGGTACGATGTTATTAATAGTTTAAAAAAATAATGTAGTCATGCCTTGACCTTGTAATAAATAAATAAATAAATAATGAGTTCAATAATTAATACCATTAAATACTTGCAAAATATCACAAGAACATTATATTTCCTTAGTATGAGACATGTATTTAAGTATAAGTATAGTATTAATATGTACTTTTATTAATTATGTAATGTTGTAGTTAGTATTTAAGTATTGTGTTTATTAGTATGCTTAGATCTTTAAAACTACGCAACGGATTTTGATGCAGTTTTTTTAAATAGATAGACTGATTCTTAAAGAAGGTTTATATGTATAATACATGTAAGTACCACGGGCGAAGCCGGGGCGGGCAGCTAGTATTTTACTAGGTGTGCTGGAAGAAACTTCTTTTTAGAAATAATTTTTTTGTACGTGAAAAATAAACTATAAATAAATAAATAAGAATGACGTCAATTTAGCTATTTTGGAACACATTTCGCTGCCACCCGTTTCATCCACAAATCATTACGGAAAATTTAATGGCATGAACTGATTGATATGCCAGCATCCTCTGCAACTTCCCTAATAGTGATTCGACGATTTTCAAGAACAATTTTTTTCACTTTTTCGATGTTTTTTTTGTTGTTGACGGGATATGATCGTCATCAACATCTTCTCGGCCTTCTGTAAAGTGCTTGTACCACTTATAAACACTTTTTTGAGACAAAGTGGACTCACCGAATGCCACATGTGCTCAAGTGCCTTGCAGCATTTTATTCCATTTTTAACGCAAAATTTAATACATATTCTTTGATATATTTCTTTCAAAAGTCAAAAATTGAAGAGCACTCAAAAATTTGACTAACCTTTTCTGTTGTAAAAAACAAACTACTAATCGAAATTGGGTCGTAATGCAAGCACAACATACATATGTGTCTTATTATAAAAACATAAAATATCGATAATCGAGTGTAAACAGCCCACGAAAAATCAAAATTCAACTTTCCTTTAGCATACCTCGTAATTCCATATCTATCTTGATTAGTTTTGTGTTATGTAAAAACCATTAGGTGAGCAAAACTACTACACTTGTACTCTGTAGCAACATGAGATTATAAAAATGTTGCTTAAAAATTCAACAGTCATTATTCGCCGAAACCACATGGATTACAATCAAATCTGATATCTTGTTAGCTTATATTATATGTAAGTCAGAGATATGATTTTTGGCCGCCAAGGCTTTCTTCGTCTTCAAAGCCAAAATTCTGTTCAATAGATAAAATTTTGTAAACATGTATACTTGCAAATGCAGCTATCAATTATCATAGTAATTTAGTAATACTAAAATATTTTAATATTTACCGATAGTGAGGTCGGCAGTTTTTAAAGGCAGTAGAGCTCTTTTTCCTGCCTTCCCTTCGCAGTTGTACTGCCACATTAACACGTCGCTAAACAACGACTGCACCTTTTCGATTGTGCCCTTGATAGACTTTAGGTGGAATATGATGGCCGTCCAATCCTATGTTAATAAAAAATTAATTATTATTAATATGTGGATATGGATTAAAGAAAAAAATGCTCTAAACGCTCAACATTTTTAACACAATCATTCAAATGTAAAATAACCAAATATTACAACAAATTAAATGTTCTCCATAAAAATTACCAAACAACCTAATAAATTCTTTTAACATTTCGTTAGCAATATTGGATTCTACTCTACAAGAATTTTCGCAACTTAGAAGCCGAATACCGGTGTGCCAAAAGGAAATGATAATATAATATAAATCGTCCAATATGCAGTCTTTTAATACAAATACCCTGAATATTGTAAAAATTGACGGAACTCCGTAGACTTCCAGTTGCTTCTTTCGTCCAGATCTCTGCTACGCCTGAAAAATTCATTTCGTTCTGTTCCCTCTCTTAACAAGCAACTGAAGTAGTTTTTAGTAACCCCTAAATCAACCAAATGCATGGGTTCTAACAGAAACTATATCAACATTTACCGATTCTAGTTATTTCTCACTGCCTAAATTTGTCTCTGTGATGGCTTACATCTAATCTATTCTTAAATAAACTATCAGCTCTTCTACAGTTTGAGAGAAACACACCCTTTGTTCTTAATAAATCCTTTACTAAAGGCGTTTAGGCAGCTATCCTTCCCTGCGTGTGACTTTACCCCAGTTACAAATGCATGAGCTGGTGCATCACAAACAAAAAACCTAACACTAAACTTTTTTAAATTCTGGCTAGATCATACCATAACTCCATTTCGTTGTAAAAATTTGATTTTCTCACAAAATACCCTTATAAAATCATTTCCATTCGCTGGCTTACACGTTCCTGAGAACTTATCCGGTGTGTATTATAACTAAATCATTGAATTCTTCCTTACATCGTTTTGGTATGCCTGTGTAATCTATAACAAACTGCTGCCCTACTTGTGGATGGTATATCATCGCTTACCAAGCGCCTACTGTACGATGCATTTAATTTGCGAAACCTTTCTTCTAATTCCTCAAAACTAGCCATTTCTTTACTGAAAAGATTAGAGAATGTTCTGTTATGTATAGTTAATAATTGCATAAATAACAATAAAAATAATGATTAACATGTTTAGTCTTCTAGCACTTTCTACTCGCGTAGCTGGTTTGCGAATCCATCAGATACCTTCTGAAAGTTCTTTGGGATCCTACAAATATATTGGCAACGATAACTTCTAATCGAGCTGCCATGTCAAGGATTTTGCATCCCCTCGAATTTGTTGTCGGGGTGCCCCATTCCGTGGCTTTGGCGTTGAAATCTCTGGCTATGATTAAGTGACGATTTGTGGGATGCGCGGCGTCATCTATGGCATCGAGCTTGGCTTGGATTTCTGATGAGGATCGCTCGGTGTCAGGTAGCAGCTAATTATCGTGATGTTTTCGTTGCTTATCCAGGCAAAACCATTTTCTCTCCCGCTGTTTGTTTTTTTGAAGCTGCTGCTTTCCATTAGCCATATTGCCGCTGTTGCAGGGATGTCCTCCAACTACGATCCGTCTTGCCCTATCCTGTATTGCTCACTAATGATTGCTACCTCGGTTCCGAATTCCAGCATGAGCTGTGGTCAGTGGTTTTGCTTATGTGCATGTTACACTGCAAGATCTTCATATTCTCATTTGTTACCTGTACGACTCACATGTGCGAAACCCTGGAATATGATCCTTTTTGATATGCTTTTGTTCCCTGCAACAGAGGCAACAGCACGGTGAGCTTTTGCAGTCTTTCAGCTTGTGTCCGGATTTCCCTCAACGTATTCGTAACCCTTGGCCTTTTCTATCGGTCCCTTTGCACTCCCATTGTAGGTGACCGAGGTTGAAGCATCTGCAGCATTTTTTAACTTTCTTCATGAGTTGTTTGTTGTCAGTATTGCCCGAACTTCCACCTTGTCTTAGTTGCGACCTTCTGCCGATTTAATTAGGTAGGGAGGTAGGTGAAGCGGCTGTCTTTCGACCCACCTAGGCATTTAAGAGGCCCATTGTGACATCACCAGACCGTGGTCCCCTCACTCTATTGGCTCTTCTCTGAACCACCCCGTACTTCTGATGAACTTCATCAGTGAGACAAGTTTTATCCGTTCAACCTCCGAGACGTCGTCAAGAAACCCACGACCGATGGCTGCGATTCTTTTCCTATATAGTGCTGCGCAGTCGCATAGAAGATGCTTAATAGTCCTCTCCTCTTATATTTCCTGACAGCTTCTACAATAGTCGCTATATGCCATACCAAGTCTACTTGCATGTCTGCCTATTAGACAGTGGCCTCTTAGTAGTTCTACTAGAGCTTTTATATATTTCCGCTTAAATTTTAACAGTCGGCATGTACGGCTCATATTCCATTCATGCCACGTTTGCCTACTAGCAAGTCAGGAACTGATTCCTGATTGTCGATTAAGTAGCCAGAGGCTAATATATGTCCTCCTTACCAGTATCTAGTTGTAGGGTGGTCCCTGTTCTGGCTAGTTCATCTGCTACACAGTTCCCGGGGATGTCACTATGTCCTGGGACCCATTGCAGGCTTACCGTGAAATAGGATGTCAGATCCGCTAGAAGATCATGGCATTCTTTCACTGTCTTCGAAGAAATCATATGAGACATCAGAGATTTCAAAGCCGCCTGGCTGTCTGTATATATATATATATATATTCCTTGTTGTGAGCCCACTTCTTGTCAGTACAAGAAGGCTTTCTTTAAATGCGGTGACCTCCGCTTGGAAGACACTGCAGTGGTCTGGTAACCGGAAGGCGATTTTGGTATCTAGTTTAGCTGATTATAGAAGCGTATCCCTGCTTCCTTGTCCACTACGCCCCTTTCCCACTCCTCTCTGGAGGGGAAGGCAATCTTGCGGACCGGATTTAGATTCAGCTCTGCAGGATTGCGAAAATCCGGGGTTATGGGAAGAAACGGGAACTTCCTGAGTATCATAGAATGTTCCTTGTTACTAGCGACTAGTAGGGAGGATTCCCTCAGTCTCAGAGCTGACTTCGCTGCCATTTGCTTGCAAAACAGATCTTTTGGCAGTAAGTGTAAAATTACGTTGAGTGCCTGGTTGGCGTAGTTCTGAAGACTCCACTGATGCAAATACTGGCTGCTCTTTGTATACTTTCCATGCTTCTAATCGCATATTTCTTTCCTGTGATTGGCCACCATACGAATATATCGTAAGTCATGATCGGCCTTACAATTGCTGTGTAGAGCCAGTAGGCTACCCGAGGCGTCAGTCCCCATCTGGGCCCCACTATTCTTTTACACGTGCTAAGCGCTGTAGCTGCTTTCTTTACCCTCCCTTCCAAGTTTTGTTTCCAAGAAAGCTTTCTATCCAAAATTAGTCCAAAGTAGCTTGCTTTATCTCCTATCGTTAGCCTGGTGCCATTTAAAGATGGCGGCGTGATTTCTAGAGTATTATGTTTCTTAGTGAACAATACTAGTTCTGTCTTGCTAGCATTTAAATTCAGTCCGCATGATACGGCCCCTACGAGGGTGTATTCTTATCTCCAGAGACTTTTCAATCTGTGCACTTACCCTTAGAATACGCATGCTGCGAAACTGCCATTATTCCTGGGTTTAGTTTGTCCCTTATATGTATTTCTATTAGTCTCTCCAGCGTTTTGAAAAGAAATGATGAAAGACTGATTGGTCTAAAATCCTGTGGATTAATGTGTGAGCTTTTGCCAGCCTTTGGTATATATGTCAAATTGACTTGCCTCCATATCGAGGAAATATTGTTAAATTGCAGTGCCCCTTTAAGCATGGTTGTTAACCAGCTTATTGTATAGCTCATGGACTGCTGTAACTGAGCCGGGAATAATCCATCTGGTCCCTTGCGATTTATAAGGCTTGAAGCTGCCTATCGCCCAGTAAACATTTTTATCTGACATTACTATCTGACACTATGTCTAGCGGAGAGGGCTCTGGGCCCACTTCAGTCTCCAGTATAAGTCTGGGAAGTGAGTATCCATTAGTAGGCCTAGAGTCTCTTCACTGGATACCGTCCAGCTGTGGTCTGGCTTCTGAAGGTATCCGATGTTATGTTTCGACTGTGTCATTATTTTTCTAAGTCGACACGCTTCTGCCGTATTTTCGCTGTCATTACAAAAAGATTTCCACGAATTTCTTTTTGCCTCCCTACCTCCTTTTTTTATTACCGTAGGAGGTTATAATAGTTATTCCACTCTTCTTTTCTGTGGAATAATTTGGCAAAATTGAATTGCTTTCTGCAATTTTTCGGCATCTTCTTAAATATGGGACTATTGGTTAATGGACAAGCAACCTCTAGTGCTTGACGACAAGAATCTGTGAACTGTTTAACGAGGCTGTCTAGGTCCTCTTTGTGCTCTGGTTGAAATGGCGGAATCACAGGAATACGCTTTTTTAGCTCCTGCATGTGCAGCTTCTAGTTCGTTTTCCTATGATTCCTAAATTTCTCTTCCCTAACTACATTGTACACTCAATATAGCGGTGATCTGAGAAGGGATGTTCCTCCAGTACCCTCCAATGTGTTTTTTTATCCATCAGTTCTTCCGATACAAGTGTTATATCTAATACTTCCTGCAGGTTTCTGGTTATAAATGTTGGCGTACTACCTTTGTTGCATAACAAAAGCTTACTTCCTACAAGTATTAAATAATTAAAAAGCAACTCACCCCTTTCATTGATGCCCGTGCTGCCCCATAGTGTGTGGTGTACGTTGGAATCGCACCCAAGTATAATCAAGCACTTGGATACTTCGGTGTCTCGTACTAGCTCTTTGATCAGCTGTGATGGTACTGCTACCTCGACATACGGCATCTCGACAGAATCTGCATTGTGGCTCGTTTCGTCTTCACACCAGATTCCGCTGCGGGGTCATCGAAGGTCCTGACAAATCTCCACCCCCAGTTAGCAAATTCGGGATACAGGCTTTTATGAGCTGCATTATCTGGTCCGACTGCGATGGTGTAGCCGGGATCCATAGCCTTGCCCTCGGTCGGTATGGGATATCTTTTTTGTCTACCGCCACTAGCCTGGCTCTGAGTTAGACCTCCCCCACCTTAGCTATTGCGGCCTTATATAGCTGGACCGATCTCTCGTCGTCACACGCTATCATCTTTATCTGACCCTGATACCATCCGCTATCCGTACATTACGGGAGCGGACCTGGATTGCTTAGTAGCACCTCCAACGCCACATTCGTCACTGCGGCAGGCACCCACTTCCATTGGGCTCTGGGGATTTTTCCTTCGGGATCACCCTCATCCAGCACCCCAATGACAATGCGGTTCTGGGCCACATCAGCAAAAGGCTTCGCGGGCGTCACGCCCTTTGTCTTCGGTCTCTTGGCTGACGACTTAGCCTCTTCAGCTGACCTTTGTTTCTTTGCTGTCACTACCGGCGCTTCCAGCTTGAAGTTAGGTAAGACAGCTCTCGCGCAATCAATGGATTCTCGGAGCTCCTTTGTGAGCTCCTCATTGCTTGGCGGTTGCAGCTCCACCTTCTTCAACAGGTATGCAGCGCGTCTCTTCTCTGCATACCTTGCATTCGCTGGGTCGTCGATCTTAAAGGTAGGCCATTCTCTGGCTAACTCACTACCGGCAGCATGACTTTTGGCATCTCCCGCCTTCCCCTGCTTAACAGCCAAGCCTTGGCTACCGGGGTTGGTATGGGCTGCCTCCGGTGCTGTTGCTTTCCAGGCGCCAGTCTTGGCTTCTGCACCTTTAGTGTTTGTCTTTGCTCCAGGACCAAGCTTCGCTCCTGTCCTCGCCTTGGCTGTTGTGGAGCTCGTGCCAAACGCTGCTCTCCTCTCTTTAAAAGAGGTCCGGACTCCTTTGTGTTTAAGTTTTTATTATATTTGGACTGATTCATATTTTGGATCCACGAGTGTTGGGGAAAGTAAGTCCGCTACGCAAGTAAGGCTATCTTATATACCTGGCGCGCTCCGTAAGCTCCGTGTGATACTGGGCTATTTAAGGGCCCCCAGCCCGCATGCCACCTTGATCCAGCCCTTTACTCACCTCCTACCATAGTAAGACCTCCTATATGGATGCTGCACTATTGAAGAGTACCGAACACCCAGATAGGAAGCCTGACCTTAGCTAGATACCTCACTACTGCAAAAGGCAACCTGCTGCCAGCTCGTCCTTGCCTACGTCGTGAAACTGTGGTATCTATTCCCAGTCGGCACCCTCGTGGAGGGTTCAGTGGAGAATTTTTGCCAACCGCCGATTTAATTATCACTGCTTCTGACCGTACTCTGGTTTTATTTGTCCGTTTTTGCTTCTCAAGCTTGTTATCTCTTTGCCCGTCTTGTGTTGCCTGAAGTTTATTTTGCGACTTTGTCTCGTTTTGTCTGCTGTTTCTTTTCCCTTTAACTACATGCCACACGGTATTTCCGGGTCGTTGCCCCCTTTTCTCTGACTACTGTTATACTGGCCTGGTTGCAGTCCGTTTAGAAAGAGCTGTCACTACGTTCAAACAGTGTTTTGGTTGTATGTGCCTAGTAATTTAGTTGCGTTTGTGCGCGTTATATCTTTTTCTGTTGCAGGCTAGCTATCATGTAATTTTTCACCTCGGTGCTTATAGTTTTCTGTCTTAACATTGCCAGCTTCATCTTTTTGAGGGTGGCGCGACACTTTAGAAGCGCTTCATCCTCTTCTGCTCTCATCTTTACGATAAACTCCTGCCTTGGAGAGCTGTGTTCGTTTCGCGAGCTTTGGTCGAGAGCCGAGGTCCTGTTGTCTGTTTGCTTGTTTGCATCTACTGATTTAGGTACAGGGGAAACAATTTCTTCCGGACAGATAGTTTGGATTACCCTCTCGTTTCCTATCTGAGGCATTAACTTTGTCGTCCGCTTGTGCTTTTCGGTGTTTCTCTCGTTTGTTTCCATTTGCTTCGTTATTCATGTTCATATTTTAAGGATTCCTGCTTCAAGCCGCTATCTCCGCTCGATCGTACAGTTGCATTTTCGGTCCCTGCGGTTATATATGCATTGCAGGCAGGCCATTCGAGGGTTGACACGAAACTTTTTGGGAGTTCGTATTCAGAGCCAGGACTATAGCATTAGTCACGATTTAAATCAACTAAGCCAGTTCCACCAACCTAATGGCGACGTATCATCGAACGTACGGAGGCGACTGTTACATTACCATGAAAGCCATTTCTGCAAGATGTTACTCTTGCATACAGAAAGCCACAGCCGTTCACCCAAGTTCAAAGTTTCCAAATCATTTGTCAAAATCGTGATCCTACTTCGTTGCTTTATTATTCTTCTGTGCTGTGCTTTTGGTCGGGAACTGCTTTTTTTATATTTGCAGCTAACCTACGTTTTACAGGTTCTTGGATTAGGGTTCATCTATGACCCCGTATGAGCTTAGCAAATGTAGATTTATTTTTTTTTTTTTTTCTTTTTGGTCTCATGGATTCCGTTTGTAGCGTCCCTCGTCGACCTGTTGACTCCCTCTTATGGGTAGGTGTTCCCTCGATGCGGCCCCTTTGGGGTTGTGGATGCTTATTTCGAGGCGGCATCTATTCACCTCGTCACTCAGGGCTCAGACTCATAGGATGTTATAGGTCTTTTATGCCGAACCCTCCTCTCCTGTCGATCCTAAGAACTTAGGCCGTCAACAGTTCAGACGGATAAAAATAGTAATAATAATAACGATGATAATGTTAGATATACATTAATTTAATATTTCGAGGCGGCATCTATTCACCTCGTCACTCAGGGCTCAGACTCATAGGATGTTATAGGTCTTTTATGCCGAACCCTCCTCTCCTGTCGATCCTAAGAACTTAGGCCGTCAACAGTTCAGACGGATAAAAATAGTAATAATAATAACGATGATAATGTTAGATATACATTAATAAATTATTTTAATCGCCCTGGTCTGCTTCAAAAATTAATACACAATCTAAAAAACAAATAAAAATAATTAAGTTAATAAACAAAATTTCATTTTTGTCTTTTAAAGTAAAATTAACCACCGGTACAGTCAAATAAAAAAAACAAAATTTTGTTTTTCTTTTCATTAAGAGAGGTATTAATTTTTTTTTAATTGAATTCATAATATTTCCAGTATTTTTAAACCTGTCTTATAAACAATTTACATACGATTTTCAAACTTTAAAGCGGGATCCCCACCACTCATTTTTTCAAGGTCGGTGCTCCCTATAACTAACATAACTACTCTACCGACTGTCTTGAAATTTTGAGACAATTCCCTATTTACAACCACAAGTCCATAGTTTACGAGATAATGGCGGAAAGATATTTTTAAATTTCATCGCAGTTTTTATTTTACAATAACCAATTTGCTGATTTAAAAAAAAAGTTGCGTTTTCCTATTCATAGAGTTCCAAAAGAAGGAAAAATTATTATAGTAACTTTGAAAAACCCTTGTGGCGTTGGGAAAATTATTATGTAACGAACGAAAGTTAACTTTTTGCTTTCGAATGATACAGCACCAAATTATGAGGAGCACTGCAATCCTACTTTTTTCGAGACACGTTTGAATTCTTTAATATTTAATCGTGAAAGTTTTACACTGTTGCACCAAATGCACGGCGCAGACCGCTTTTTATTGTAAAATAGGAAAAAACGATAACTTCGGTTGCACCGAAGCTATCATATCCTTTACAAATACAAAAAACTTCTTCTTTCTTTAGAGATTGCATCAGTGCTTGACAAACGGACGGACGGACAAACGTTCATGACTAAAGCGACTCAGTTGGTCACGCTAATCTCTGATATTTCATCGTAGCAAACATAATATACCCTGTTCAGGGTTAACATAACCAGCGTCGTGGTTAAACCTAACAAAAAATTTTATTGCCTATCTTATTGGCACAGCACAGACCGCTTTTTATATTCTGAACAGTTTATATTGAGTTTGAAATGTCGGAGACCTTATAAAATATATACATAAGTGATCAGCATGATAACCTGAGTTGATTTAACCATATTCGTCCGTCTGTCCCTCAGATTTTAAGCTATCGTTTTGCACCTGTTCTTACCCTACTAAGGCGCTGCGGCAATGAGCAGGCCGTTATTTCCTTAAGCAACAATGTAATATTCGAAGAAATTGTTTAGATCGGATAACTAGAGCATATAGCTGCCATATAAACTGAACGATCGGAAACAAGTTCTTGTATGAAAAACTCATTCATTTGACGAGGTATCTTCGCGAAATTAGAAATGATTAATTTTTTAAGGCAATAATGTATTCTCCATAGAAATTGTATAGATCAGATGACTATAGCATATAGCTGCCATATAAACTGAACGATCGAAAACAAACATTTTGTGCCTTAGACGCTATAAAAGATCGTTGTGTTCCTCAGTCTATTAAGGCTCTAAGTTTGTAGAGTTCTCCTCGATGTTCGGTGGAGGTGACTGCTGTGGGTAGTAATACCCTATTTTGTATTTTGCTGTGTAGCGTTTGAGTGTTTTGTGCCTTTGAGGAACTTGGTGTCTTTTGGCAATTTTCGGGATTTTGGTTTTTGGGACCACTAAACCTGTGGTTATTTTTGTATAAGCGTTTCTTTGGGGTGATATGGGAAATTTGTTGTAATGAAGCATTGAGTGGTGTCTTATGTGACAATATAAGCAATTGAATTTGCTTTTGCAATTTTTATATGTACGCGCATGTGACACGCAATTTGTACAAAGTCTTTTTAATCTGACAAACTTATTTCGTTCGTTAACTTTTATTTCATTCGTTATACTGTCGATAGAGGTGTTAAAAACCTTTGTTCTCAGTGAATTTTGTAATTATAGTATATATAGCGGCTTAGGATATATGCACATTAAATCTATCAAGGACCGGATCACGCACACTTAAAAAAAATGAATCTGTAGATGCCCCTTTTAATGCGATCCTGTATACTAAATGACAGTTTTGTATTTTATTGTGGAGTTTAGTTATGGCAATTTAATTGTTTATGATTAATGGCGTTTTGTGGACGTGGCAGTGGTCCGATTACGCCCATATGCAATACCAACAGACTTACGGTACCAAGAAATATGTGTACCAAGTTTCATAAAGATATCTAAATTTTACTCAAGTTACAGCTTGCACAGACGGACGGACGGACAGACAGTCACCCGGAGTTCAACTCGTCTCTTCATTCTGATCATTTATATATTATAAATATAACCCTATATCTAACTAGATTAGTTTTAGGTGATACAAACAACCGTTAGGTGAACAAAACTATTATACTATGTAGCAACATGTTGCGAGAGCAGAAAAATAATAAAAATAACAATAATAGTAATAATAATAATAATATTAGTAATAATAATGATAATAATGTTTTTAATTAGATATGCATTAAAAAATTTAAGTTAATATATAAAATTTTATTTTTAAAGTAAAAATAACCGCCGGGGCAGTCAATTCAAAAATAGCAAATTTATTTTTCTTTTCATTAAGGTGGGTATTATTTTTATTTAAATTGAATTCATAATATTTCAAGTATTTTTAGGCCTGTCTTAGAAACGATTTACATAAGATTTGAAAACTTTAAAGCATTATCCCCACAACTCATTTTTTCAAGGTCGGTGCCCCTCATAATTTTAAAACTGCTGTACCGCGTCTTTTGAAAATTTGAACAAAGAAATTGTTTAGATCGGATCACTAGAGCCTATAGCGGCCGTATTAACTGAACGATTGGAGTAAAGTGATTGCATGGAAAACTTTTTCATTAGACGAGATATCTTTACAAAAGTAGGCATGGATTATTGTCTAAGGCAACAATGTAATCTCCAAAGACATTGTTCAGATCAGATCACTATAGCATTTAGCTGTCATAAACAAACTGAACGATCGGAAACAAGTGCTTGTATGGAAAACTCTTTAATTTGGCGAGGTATCTTCGCGAAATTAGACATGATTGATTTTTTAAGGCCATAATGTATTCTCCATAGAAATTGTATAGATCAGATGACTATAGCATATAGCTGCCATATAAACTGAACGATCGGAAACAAGTGCTTGTAAAAAACCTTTTTATTTGTGAAGGGTATTGTAGCTTCGGTACATCCGAAGTAAACGTTTTTTTTTTGGTTATTGTACAATTACGCACCCGCACTGGTCATTCACTTACTACATAATAATATAAAATTCAAATATGAATAACAATAACATTTACATATATAAATTAGAATTTGAAAAACTCATGGAACAAAATATTTCTGCTGCTGCTGAAATTGTTGTGTTCCAAATGCTTGATTTATTGTTTGCTGCAATGAAATAAAATAATTAATTAAATGTACATATATTTATAATTCACAAAATTTTGAAACGTTGTCTTTCTTCTTTCTCTGTGATTATACTTTAAGATGCTGTAATGAAAATTATCAATAAATTATATGTATATTAATATTCTACAAAACTACATAAAAACATACCTTTCTTTGGCTTTTAGGAATGCAAAAGACTCACGTTTTACCCTCGTTTTTTATTTACCTTTTCGAAATTTCTTTTTGGCAATAATGAGAATTATGTTTTCGAATTCGCGCTCATTTGAAAAGAACCCCTACAAGACGGGTATCTGTTGGCAAACGTTAAATTATTTGTAACTTTTGTTCAGAGAGTAAGAAAAAAGTAATACATCGCCATTTGATGTTCAATGGTTTTCTCGCTGTATCCAATTGCAATTATAACATCTGAGGTATGGGATCGCTGCCTAATAGAATTTCTATTTGAGCGGGGGTGATCCAGTTGGGATCTGCTAATTTTAGGTGTGAAACCTTTTGCCAATACTTCCAATTTATATGATAGCTTGGAAACATATTTGTAAGTTACGATAAGACTATAGCTTCTGCTTTAATTCTCCTATCCGCTTGGGGGGAAATAAGAGTAATGGGGCTGATTTTATTAGAGTTTTGAACTATTCTTCCGCCCATTCCTGTAATTTCAAAGTTGGCTTGTTTTGTTGGCAGTTGTAACCTATTTTGAGCCCTAGACGCTATGAAAGATCGTTGTGATCCTTGGTCTATTAAGGCCCTAAGTTTAAACAGTTCTCCTCGGTGTTCGATGGAGACGACTGCTGTGGGTAGTAGTACTGTATAGGGTTTGAGTTTTTAATGCCTTTGAACAGCATGGTGCTTCTTGGCAATTTTCGGGATTTGCTGTTGCATTTAAACCCGTGGCTCTTTTCATATTTGCGCTGTTTGGGGGTGAGCTGGAAAAATTGTTATAATGAAGCAGAGAATGATGTCGTTTATGACAATAAACGCAATTAAATTTGCTTTCGCACTCTTTAAGTATATGCGTATGTGACAAGCAGTTTTTACAAACTCTTTTTGTTTTTACAAAATTGCTTCGGTCGATAATATTTAATATTTTGAATCTTTCGTAAGATTTGAGCTAATGCCCCCTGTAAATAGTTCGCATGATGTTTTTTTGTACTGTTTGGATGTGAACGTTTGATTTCTGAAAAAGCTTCTATTTAAATTGTTGTTGCTACTGGCTTGGGGTCTGTGGAAGCTTCTATTTAGGTCGTGTTAAAAGGTTTCCGTTCTGACCATTTTTTTATCTACCCTTTCTGCGATTTCGTATTGGTTTATTAAAAAGTCTTTCATCTGTTGCCACGTTGGGCATTTTTTTTCGAGATGAGAGCGATTGCTCCCACAAAAGTAACGATTTTTCTGGTAAAGCGGCGGTGCATATATTTACCAGTATTAGGTCCCAGCTGTCTGTGGGAATATTTTGTGTCGATAGAACCGACAAGAAATTAGAAACAGTGAATTGCAGTTTTATAAACTCTTCACTTATTTCCTTTTGAATCGTCGAAGGCAAGGTATTATTAGTATCGTTACTTGCTTATCAAATAATATTCTTTCATTTTCATATCTAGAGTTTCCCAAGCCAAATTGAAATTGTCGTCATGCAGATATGAGATGGATGCCTGAATTTGCCTCTTGACTTTGTACTTTAACTCTACTCGCTGATGTGGAGTAGGTCCAATTGCTTTTATTAGCTTGTGTTGATCGGAAATCATTGCTTTAGTTTCTTCGAACTGGTCTAAGCAGTCAGGATTTTCCTTTTTTTATTTCTAATGCCGATTCAGAATTATCTTCAATCGGAGAAGATAAAAATCGAGTGCAGTATATTATTAAACTGTCACTCTCAGAAATGAATTTACTGTTTGTAATGTCTTTGCTCCTTTTTTGTTTTGTAGCACCTTGCTTTGATCGTGTAGCTTCTGCAGGTGTACATGGACTTTTTTCGCCCAAAATAATTTTTGGTACTTTTAATAGTTGTGTAGATTTAGAGTCTTTAGAATCTGCGTTCATTTAAAAAAGTTCAATTAATGAAATGATTTTTCTCAGGTGAAACTGATTGAATTTAAACGAAATTCTTAATTGTAACGCGTAATCTCTTTTATATAAATAGGAGAATTAGTAATTCGGTTTTCTTTTATTTTTTTTTAATCAAATAAAATAAAATAGAGTGTGTCGTTGTTACGGTGTTTATTTATTATTTTTCTCGATTGTATTGATTATTCCAATAATTATTAAGAATTGCAATATTTATTTTGTTATATCTTTTTTTGTGTTCGTATGCCTTATAGGGTATACCTATAAGCGAATTAGTATGTGCGAATGAGAGCTCGTTTCAGAGATCAATGCACTTTATACATACCTATGTATGCAATCCTACTTGTCTTTTGGTTACCAAGAAATGTATATATGTTATTCTTTGGCTAACAGCGTCTTTTTCATTGGCTATTTATCTGGTTAGCCATCTGTTACTGAAAAAAATTTGTTTGGTTATTGCTATGATTACCTACAAGTTACAAACATGATCATAGGTTATTTGTTTGGTTAGCCATTTGTTACAGAAAATTGGTGCATCGGTTACCTCGTCACTTGCTATGAGTTATTTATTTGGTCATCAATTAGTTTCCACTGCCTAACATATCGGTTACATATTTCCTTATAAATAAAACAATTTAAATTATGATTTTATTTTTATTTATTTAATTTTTTTTTTAATGTACATGCTTATACATTATGGTTATATTTTTCCTTTCTAGTTTTGCAAATTTTTATCAATAATTTTAGATTAGCTTTTAAATATAAATACATATATACACTACAAACTAAATCTTCCTCCTTACAATCATTTTGTTTGCTAACTTTTATACATATTAATAACTCATCATTATATTTTTGTTCAAGCTTATCTATGGTTTATAAAAATATTAGTTGTTAAACTTTTAATTAATAATTTAAAATAGTTATACTAATTTTTAATATTCGCCGATTATGTACATACGTGTACCCTAATTAAACAAAAATATTTTGAATTTATTAATTTAGAACTTAATACTAAGAGGTAACTTTAATTTTATAGTTTAAGATATACTACAATAGATGTATTGAAGTCCCGCTGAAGAACTTTCCATCGAAATTATATATATGAATAAAAAATTTATTTGTTGCTTTTGTCAAAGTATCATTATATTTATACGCAATTCATATACAAATTTAGAGCTACAATATTTAACATGCTATTTAAAATAGATATGTTATCTATATCTACGGTGGTAACCTTTGCTACATGTTAAAAAAAGTCAAAAATTTTATTGAAGTTTTAATATAGGATCTTTTGTTTACTTCCCGTAACATTTTGTTTGTTAATTTAAGTTATTAAAATTTCAACTGATGACATTTGCTTACCAAACAAAAGACTTTAGGTTAAGATAAAAATCTTCCACTTTCAATTTTGTGCTAAAATTAACCAGCAGAACGAAACAATAATTAATACACTTCATGATAAATATATACAATATTGGCCAGATATAACTAATGTATTCATAATTATATATTATTATAATGCCGTTCAAGAAAATTAATATAATTTACTTACTTATATTCAGGCTGTATTCTTTTTTTTTATTGGATAAATTCAACGAATTGTTTTATTAAAGACTTCTTTGAAATAATACGTCCTACGTGACTAGTAATTATTGTAGTCATTAATTCTGAATTGGAATTATTGTGAGTACTTCCTCAGGTTTTTACGTATACAGTCTGAGTTTCTGGTATAAAACTCTCGTAAATTTGTCTGGTAACTGGCTCTCCGACAATTCCTCAATGGAGTTACTAACAATGACTTGACCGCTTAGCACATAGAGATATACTCTTCTTATTTTTATAATGAACAGGAACCTCAACGGTACTACCAAGAGAGTGAGTTATCTTAGTGCTTTTGTATATTTTATTACTTTTGTTCGTGCATTTTGATATAGTCATCAGGTCACTATTATTTTCCGGATACGAGTGAACGTTTGTAAGGCAAACCAAGCTAAGGGCAACCTCTTGAACGTTTAAATGTGTCGGGAATGGGAAATACCTCGACTGAAGCAAATAAAGAAAAGAGCTATGTTATAAAAGAAGTTCCCTTACAACTAAATTTGGTAACATTTTGTTCAGTTAACGTAAATTCAACTATGTATATATATATGTTATTTCTTTATCGTTGCTATTGGTTTTAAACTTTGACTCACCTTAGTTTTTTTATTTCTCAACTGCTGCTGCGTATTATACTGATTTTTTGTGTTTAGAGATTTGTTTTGTATTGTTGCTATTGGTTTTATTTTTCGCATGCTGAATTCATTGATTTTGTTATTGTTGCCTATCCGGTGATGCTGCTGTTACTTCTATATAAGGGAAATAATCACCATAACTTTGGTAATCACTGTCGTCGAAATTAAAAAGAAAAAAAAAACAATAAAAACGCTTTGAATCAACACAGATTGGAATCAAATTTGATTTTTGCCTAAAGTAAAACTTTAAGAAATATATTAAATTTTACTTTTTTTATTTACTTTACCGTTTTGTGTGAAGTTGTATTTGAACAACCAAGCACATCAGATTTTCAGAATTGCAATTGTATTTAATCAGTTCTATAGGAACAACATAAAATTCAGGTTCATACCTTCTTTATAAACGTCTTTTGATGTTATTAAACAAAAAAATATTTAAAAGGCAAATTAGACGAAGCGGTTACCTCAAAAGCTTTTCAAAATAATGAATATGTAGTGGAGTATGAGGTCAAACTTTACAAGTGTTGTAGTGAATTAGATACCTCCTCCTTGTAGGGAAGTACCTCTGGTATTGGTTATTTGTTTATGTAAGTAGATGGATGGGATATTGTAACGGGTTTTTCGTTAAATCGTCTACCTCGTAACTCACTCTTGAGTTCGATCACTTGATTGTTAAGTCCCAATTTAATGCTATACACTTATCTTTATTTCTAATTCCCACAACTTAACACTTATTACTCGTTACTCGAGCTTAAAACTTATAGCTCAATTGCTCTTTAGCCGTTTAAGATGAACTAGCTTCATTTTATTTCTTGGTCTTTCAATGGTCTGTATGCAATATACTAAATCGTTGAGGCGTTTAATATCCTGGTATGGTCTTTTCCAATAACATTGTTATTTGGAATACAGCCCTTTCTTTTGTTGTGGGTTATATAACAATACCCAATCGCCTTCAATCAAACCCTCAGAGTTCATTGCCTTGTCGTAATTCGCTTTCATTTTATCGCTCATAATTTTGGTGCGCTGTCTCATCATAGCATGAACTGTCCTCATCTCGTCTTCTAGGATGCTGTTGACTTTCTTAACATTCCTTCTTCCGTTGGCGTTAATTTCAAACTTCGAAGAGTAGTCGAAGATCATTACCAAAAATTACCCTTGCTATAATCTGCCCAGTTGTTACATGTACAGCAGACCGATAAGCCATCAGAAACAAGAACACAACATTCCTCAAATGTTCTTCCACGGTTTGATTGGATCTTTCTACCATGCCTTCGGGCTGCGGATGTAGTGCAGTTGTACTGGTTTTCCAAATACCCAGTTTCTGGTACATCTCAAGAATTAGAGCTGAGTAAAAATTTCTCCCTTGGTCAGAATGTAATTCTATTGAAACACCATATCTCGATATCCAATTGTTTATGAATACATTCGCTACTGTGCCTGCCTCTTGGTTAATAATTGCGTGGCCATTTGCTGAAATAGTCTATGACTTCCAAAACACATTTGTTTCTTAATTTACTGATAGGAAATGAACCAGCTCCATTCCTGGCAATTCGCTCAAACGGCGCACCCGAACTATACTGCTTCATCTGACCATGACTCCTGGACCTCGGCCTTTTAGCAGCAATGAACTCGACACAATTGGCGAGCCACTCCGTAACTAATTGACAACAACCAACCCAATATAATCTTTGTTTCAATTTCTCCAAGTTTTAGTGATACCCATATGTCTCCCTTATGGACCGTTGGGCAGCTCTTTGAGAACTTCGATAATTCTTACTTTCGGAACAATTATCAAAGCCCGGAAATGTTTGTATTCCAAATTACAGGGATGGCGGGACATTGCATCAGCATTTCCATTCTGTAGAATATCGCAAGGGTAGTAGCGATGTTCTACAGAGAAGTCGGAAATTTGGAGTCTCTTAATCTACCGTGCCAACTGTCCTTTTGGGTTCCTGAATTGCAGAAGCCATTTTAATGGTGCATGATTTTCCTCACCCGAAATCGGTGGTCATAAAGGTACTTATGAAAATGTTTGAAGGACTTTACCAACGCCAGTAATTCCCTCCGAGTTACACAATAATTTTTCTCTGGCTTGCTTTTTGTCTGGCTGTAATAAGCAACCACTTTCTCATAGCCGTCAATGACTCGCGATAGAACGGCTCCTACTGCAAACCCACTAGCAGCCGTATCCAAAATGATTGGTGATCCTGGGACCGGGTATGCTAACAATAGTGCAGTACTTAACCGTTTCTTCAGAGTTTGGAAAGCTACTTCCTATTTTTTATTCCATTTAAATACTCTGTTCTTTTTCTTGAGTTTTTGGAGGCTACTATCTACGCTGGCAAAATTTAGAGCGAATCGTCGATAATAAGTACAAAGTACAAGGAAACTACGAAATTCATGTAAATTTTTAGGAGTGGGCCATTTTTTTACTGTCTTTATCTTTTCTTTAGCTGTCCAACTAAACAACACTCCTTTGAGCTCAGCCAGCGCTAGCTATCCGTTGGAAAACCCCTTCCAAGTTCTTAAGGTGTTCATCAAAGCTTTTACCCAACACGATGATATCGTTGAGGTATAACAAACAGGTCTTCCAGTGTAATGCAGGAGCATTATACTAGGTCAAGTAAAAAGTTCGTTCGGTTTTTATCTAAGAGATGCCGTTATTGTTCATAGTACTAGTGTTACGTGTCGCATCATGTCATTTGTTCATTACTTGTATATAAGAGCTGTCAGACTGTGCAGCACGGACAGTTTTAATTAGAGTGTTGTCGTGTTAAGAACAATTGAGACATAAGCGAGAAGTTAGAGGTGTTGGAGTTAGAACTAAAGATAAGTGTATATCCATATAATTGAGAATTTTATTTAAAAATCCAGTGTGGAATGTGTTACTTCCGTCTTGCGGGGCAAATGCTAAAGAAAAAAGTAACCGACGCAACAGTTTTTTGTAACCTATAGGTAATCATAACAATAATTAATTAAACATCCAGCCAAAGAAATAGCCAATGCAAGGGAAACTTTTACCAAAGTATAACAGATAGTTTTCTAAAATGGTTGGACCGTTAGGGCCATAAGATATATTATATGTAGTATTTGCAGGATTTAAAATATTGAGAGAGAGCGAGTGAGATAATAACACATATGTGTAGTAAAAGCGAAGAGTTACTTTTTTCTCGAGACTAGAACAAAACTACCCTATCGGATAACAAATGCAGTATTTTGGAGAACAATATGTAGGTTAGCTAACTTAACAGTCTTTTAAAGCCGCATCTCCACAGGCAATGTATATTGCTAACCATCTGTCAAATACATTGCCATTGAGGTTGACAATGACCATTTGTGCGGATTTGTATCATGAAATAATAATTTTCGAAACAGCCTCGGGTAGGTATGTTCGAGCTGATATAGCGCATGTATGAGGATGACAAAAACTTATGTGAGTATGAAAAAAGTACAAATGTATTTTTCGAAAAATTAGATTTCGTATTTTAAGACTTAAATAATTGTTGTATAAAATGTATACCAATTCAATAATTATATATGGGCATTGCTATTTACATATGCTAACAATTTTCATTAAATATTTACCATACATATGCGTACATACGTATGTATGTATGTATTTAGTTACTACTTACCATAATTTGTTAAATTTATGTTTTGAATATTACTTTGCTAAATTGCAGTTTACGCAACAAAACATAAAACCATTGTATAAATTTAGGCTTATACAATGCATAAAACACAAGGCATAGGCATATAATCTTTGCTGCCATCATACGACCGAAAATCATTATGCATGTCATGTTGTCTCTTTGACGGCTTTTACATTGGGACTCTTTTGACTTTCTTTTTTTTTAAATTCTCTTTTGGTGTCGTCCTGTGCATTCACACGGGCAAAAAGAGTCCAGCAACTCGAGTTTAGTTTTTCTGCATTCCTTTGCACAAAATTTTCGTAAATATTTGTACGGTTCGACTGCGCAACACTTAGAGCGTGCGGCATTTCATTTGTATGTTGAGATGTTGGTCACACATTTTGCTTGCAATGAATTACCATGAATATGGTAGAACAATATGCATAATACCTACCCGCTTAATAGTTTCAAAGAAATACTTAAGACAGGAATTCCCTAATCCACCAGAATGTATTGAATATCCGCTACTAATATTTTCAAGGCCAAATTTTTAACAGGAATTTCCTAATCTTTAAGTATTAAAAATTCATAATTTCTTAACTGCATAATCTATATCTTAATTTTCTCCTTATTTACAATTTTTCAAAATATTTCTATTATTCTATGCATACATATTTGCATATTACGTACAAAAAATAGATAACAGAATTCAAATTTGTGAACGAATTCATTTGAAACCGAGCGCTTTTGCAACCATTCAAAGAATTTGAAAGTGAAAAGGAATGCTGAAAAGGGTAGCAGCGAGTTATTACGAACAAGAACACAAAGCGTGCCACCCGAACACGAGTGGCACGGTCCCTTCGGCTTTCCTTGTCGTTCCCTCACCCACAATAACCTGGTTTGGGTTACAAAAGAGTCTGTGTGTAAAAGCGATCTTTAAATGTGTTTGTGTGGAAATCAAAACAGCTCTGTCAAACCACCAAAATGACAATTTATTGCCAGCAATGGATAATTTACCATTAGCGTACTTTACACGGTCATTTTTGTATGAAAACATGGTATGATGCAAAAAAAACTGGTTTTCGTTTAAACGGTCGAACATGCAATCATTCCTTATTTCTCTGTTATTTGTGAACGAAGCAACATGGCACGTGCATTGGTTGCAGCACTTGTAATTGATATTTTAGAAGAACACGAAGTAGAGCAAAAAAAGCAAAAAAGACAGAGAAAAACTTGGGTAAAGGAATGGCGATTAAGAAGACCAGTTTTTTCACATATAAGTTTGTTAAAGGAACTTGAACAGTCCAGCCTGGCGGACTACAAAAATTTTCTCCGAATGGATCCTTCTGTATATAGGGAACTTTTGGAAAAAGTTGTATAGAAAAACAAAATACTATTATGCGAGACGCAATTTCGCCTGATGAACGTCTCTCTGTAACATTGAGGTATTTGGCAACTGGAGAGAACTACGAAAGTTTGAAATTCCAGGCGTATATTTCAACTGCAAGTTTAAGCAACATAATTATTGAGACATGTGAAGCGTTGATTAAAGTTCTTAAAGATTTTATTTCAGTAAGTATAAATATTACATAAAACTGGAAAATAAAACTAAAATAAATAATTTCTTCATATCAATAAAAATAACAAAAATTCTTGCTCTTCCAAGAATGCTAGGCCATCAAAGTACCGCAAAGATGTTACATATACTTCATCAATTCCTGCTTCAGACTTCTCACTTCGCTTTTTTTTTTTTAGTTCACGTCGTTAACATCAACCAAGTGAGTTTATTTTATACTTTAAACTTTCCAAATTTGCCTTTGGATCTGTCTCCTTATATTTTTTTAGAAGTGCTTCATAAGCAGCATTCTTCTTAATTTTGTTTATATACTCCTCGCTTTTCACTTTCCATACTTCTGGATGGCTTCGATAAATTTCAAAGAAGTCCTTCCACAGTTCTTCGTTTATCCGTGATGCCATTACGCTTCTATGTTTGCTTACGACTGAAAAAATATACTGTGTGCATGATGAAAGCGCTTACACCATAAAACTTGTTCATAACAACATCTTGTTTTTAAAAATTTTAAAACCCATCGCACATTTATGACGAACACGAATTTATTATGTTTACATGCTCTTTCTTCTCACCACGCCGCACATGCTTGCAAACGTAAATGACCGTGTAATACTATGTTCGCACCGAATTGAAATCCTCTTGAAAACACAATTTGCGAATCGTGGAACCAAAGTAGTTCTGACCGACATTGTGTGTTTTCGATGAGTTTTCACAGTTCACACATCTATTTATTTACATTTGTTATGTAACCTACAAGAACAGTGACGGTCATCTGATGGGTAATATGACAGTCATAGCTGAAAAAATGTTGTCAGCGCGCAGAAAAAAGTTTTTATCATTTTCCTTGTTTTCTTTTTGTTTTGTTTTTTCTGAGTCTTTGCTGACCATAAATCCGTCATAGCTTAAAATTGTCAGTTATGACTGAAACGCTATCAGAAGTGAAAAATTCTTTTGCGCAGTAGATAATATAATTTTTATTTCTTTAATAAATTTCAAACTTTTAATCAAAATTAGTTATAATTATATACTTAAATATAAAAAGGAATGCTACAAAAAATATAATAAAATATGAAAATATATAAATAAATTTTCACTTGATGCCATCTCCTCCTCTCAATAGCTCTGCGTACGCCTTCTCCAATCTGTGGATAGTTCTGAATTTAAAAATGCAAATGTAAATTAACAGTACTGACATATCAAATGTGAGTGTATTGGTGAACCCATCAGCAGTTTCTTGTTGGGTACGTTTAGGCCAATTATGGAATGTAAACAAATTGTCAACTGATATTTAGGGCTGGCAAAATATGTCTTCTAATAATATCGATTAAACTAGAGCAGGCACCGATTATAATGAGTGGAATGTAAGTTTTCAAGGGGTTTTCAGCGAAAACTGTGTTTTCGTTTGACAGATTTTGTATGGATGAAAACACAAGTTTGGCGTCAAAACCTCTTATGTCTATGAAAACTCGAATTTTGTGTCGGTGCGAACATATTATAAGCTTCTAAACATTAGCAATGTGCAGTATCCATTGGCAATATTGCTAGCAATACAGATTTTAAGCAATGTTAAATTGCCTGTCGAGATATTTCGTAATCATTTAGACCACTATTATAAATAAAAAGAAGTATAATGTACGGGCAATGGTCACCTTTATATTCGAGAAGTGAATGGAAATTCCTTTCTATTTGTTTATTTATTTATGCTCTTAATTTCACAGCGTCCATTTTGTTTTCGAGGAAACTCTCACAGGAGAGGATCGTATCCAGCCATATCAAGAAAACAGATTATTATTACCGATTACGCTATCCGGGTAGTACGATCGGTGTACCAGATATTAAGACTGAATTAGAAATAAAGGATACTCGGTTGAGTTGTAAGATGGCAGGACAGGTACTTGCGGCATGGTCTAGATTGATAAAAGTAAGTTATGGAAAACCGGGAAAGGAATTCGACGATCTCCGATATTCATCCATACCATCAGATCGCGGCGCAAAAGAAATTGTGGCTGTTACATTTCTTCAGTATTTTTTTTTCACAAGTAAATGATCAACTCGCTAATCTGGTAATTACAGCTAAGTGATCTAGATTCTGCAGAATTTTACCGCCACAACAACGACAAACACTAAGTGGCTTGAAAAATATGTGCAAAGTGCTTTATATATAATTGTAAATATAAGTATACATAAATTGTTGAAAAAATTCACTTTCCGCTCACGGATTTGTAATCTTCGCGTAAAAATAAGACGATTTAAAAAAAAAACAAGAAAAAACGGTAACATCGGCTGCGCCGAAGTTATAATACCCTTCACAGGTGCATTTCTTTTAGTAACTACTATATGTATTACTACATTTGAAAACGTAACCGGCCAACGGTATGCATCCAACGGAAAACATTTTCTTTCTAACCAGATTGTTTAATATAAAAAATCTTCTATTCGAATTAATGCTAGTATTCATACTAAATTAATGGAAAACAAAAACAAATTATTATATTTATAGAAAATATATAACATATAATAATATTTATTATTCTATAATACTTTTTTTATATAATATGTAAGTTACAATAATGGCATCTATGAGTTACACTTTATATTATAATACAAACTTATATTTAATAACATTGAATCTAACATATATCTATATATAGGTATATAATATATCTATTTTCTAAAGCTTTTCGGCGGTTGATAATGACGTTGATAACATTTCCCTCGTTGCTGCTTTTGCTACACTTGAGGTTGATTCCTTTTGGCTGTTCCATGTCGTGCATTTTAATGTTAGCTTCCCTCTTGCTTACAAGCCATTCTGACGAATTTTTTATTAGAAACTCTTTGTCAGAGAACCAAATTGTCTCTACAAGATTTTGAGCGCTGCACCCACGTGAAACAATGTCTGCAGGATTATGCGTATTTCCAATTATTGCCATATGGAATTTCTTGAATTTTAGAGACTCGATTGGCAACAAAGCAATTTAAGGTGGCCACTCATGCGGGTTGAACCACTTCAGCACTCTTTCTGAGTTAGTAAAAAAATAAATGTTGGTGCTGAATGTTAATAACTTCTCCTTAGGTTTTTGTCAAGTCCTACTCAGTAATAGTGCTGCACATAGCTCCAAACGAGCTTGTTTTGTAGGTGTGATTTATCTTAGAACGTACATAAAGACAACACCCATACGCGCGTGTTGATGCGTCAACGAAACCATGAAATTCACAATCAGAATTGGATGTTGTTTGTACATAGTGGGGAACTTCGATTTTATTAATGAAGTTTAAATCGGCCTTAGTCTGCAACCAAATGTTATGTAGATCGGGTGGTAGTGTTTCATCCCAATCTAATCGGCGAATCCAAATTTCTTGCATTAATATTTTGCCACGTATGATCACGGGGCTCAACAAACCGAGGATATCAAATATTTTGGAGATAATGGATAAGACAGATCGCTCAGTGACTGACTGCATATTTGGTAACTCATAGCGATAACAAAGGGTGTCAGCTAAAGGTTTTCACGATGTACCTAGAGCTTTGGTAATGTTTTCTGCAGTTGTTTTAATTATGACTTCCTTATAAGATGCGTCAAATAATTGTGTAGAAGTCGAGTGCCATTTAGTAAGAGAAATACCATGAGAACGAAGAACTTCTATAATTTCAATTTTTAATTTTTGTAAATTGTCTATGCTATCTGCACCAGTTAACAAATCGGCAACAAAAAAGCTTTCACGAATAGCAGACGATGCAAGGGGAAAGGCATCTTTATTGACGTCTGCAATATGAAATAAACTGCGAATCGCGAGGAATGGTGCAGAAGCCAAACCATAAGTTACAGTTTTGAGTTGAAACAACTGCAATGGCTCATAGGGTTCGTTTCTCCATAAAATTAGTTGATATCGTTGATATTGTTCGTCAATCAAAAATTGCCGATACATTTGTGGACGGAGTATACAATGATGTGGAATTATATAGTGTGAACTATTTAAATCAAAGTTTTTTCTAGCAACCATGTACCCAAGTTCAATTTATTATTTTATAAAATCTGATTGTGCCTTCTTGAAGGCTTTCAAAAAATATTTCTGCATTAAGCAATAAATCTATACGTTGCGGTTTGTAGAAGTAAGGATCCGCAAGCTGAAGGTTTGTAGGAATATCCCAATTAGAAGTGTTGATAAAACTACTTAGTATTTGTGTCGTGATCTGTTTAGTTATAGCAAATTGCGATATACAAGTAAAATCTCCGATTCGAGATTTGATTTTCGCATTTACTGCATACTTTGAATTAGAACGAATATCTGAAATACCTGAGATTTCCTGATGTGAGAAAAACCTTTTAAGCTGCAACCGCTTCGCTGTTTCCTTGGTGATGAAATTTAATTCGGAACATGAATCCAATAATGCACGAGCAGGCTGCATTACTCCAAATTTGTTCTGTAAATTAAGGCTGTTGGTATTATCCTCTTTTGCGTGTGCATGCGATGAGTGAAACTGATGGATTGGTTGGTGAATGATGCGATGCATTCGACGAAGTAAACGGCACAGGTGTTTGGTCTTTCTCTTTAGGTTCTAACTTTTGTACAAATGTATAATTTGTAGCTCCAACGGTGGCGAAATGTAGATGAGAGTGGTGCGATTGAGGACATATACGGCAACGAGATTTCGATGGGCATTTAGATACTGTATGTCCTTTGTGTAGGCAATTGATTCAAGCACTTGTTTGCTTCACCCAATGAAAACGCGTTTTAGCTGATAACTGTAAAAATGAAGGACAATTGTTTAGGCTATGTTCTGCATTATTGCAATGTATGCAATTTGACATCGCATTAATGAATGAATTTGCATTTTTCTTACCGAGTAGCTTACAATCTCGCTGTGCTACCTTTGAGTTTTCCCCGTTTGAACATGTTTCTAAATGCTGACAGTGCCGATTTAACCACTTGTAGCAATCGTCCCATGATGGCAAGTAGTCAAACTCTTGCTATTGATTGTATGCCGATTTTGAATCAGAATCAATTTTAGTTAAGACGATATGGATTAGCATTGAATTCATTATATCGCCTTCTGAGCCCAACGAAAGTAACAAACCTCGCAGCGCTGCAACATTGTCAATGATATTATGTAGACTTGCTGCGTCAGATCTTTTCATAACTGGAGTATTGCAAAGCGATATAATGTGATCTTGAAAAATCAATACGTTATTGTCGTATCGTTCCTTGAGCCGTTGTATAGCCTTCGGGTAATTTTCTTCGGTTACCTGAAAGGGTTCGTTTACGCTAAGGGCTGGTCCTGAAAGACAGTTCAAAAGATAATTAAATTTGTCCACCTTTGGCATTGTTGGGTCATCGTGCACCATGTTGCAATTTGAGCGACGGCAATCGATTTTGATGACTAGTATTTCCAAATGCCGTTGCGTTGAATATGCTAGTGTTCAACTCAGAAACGCGGTTTCTGGGGTTGATTAACGAAAGTATTTTAGATTTTGTTGAAATGTACGATCCTTCAACTTCTGCTCTTGATTCGTCTGACGGAGAAAGAGCTTCAATATTGTTCTGCTGAAGAGCAGAAACGTAACACCGTAGAACACTCAAACAGACGAATGAATCCTGAATACAGAGCAGCGGAGCAGCGGAGCAGGAGCGCGACACAACAGAACATTCGAACAGGCGCTTGAATACGGAATATAGAGCTGAAAAGCAAGACCATAACACCGCAGAACATTCAAACAGACGAATGAGAATAGCGGAGCAGGATGGCGACACAACAGAACATTCAAACAGGCGCTTGAATACGAAACATAGAGCTGAAGAGCAGGAACGTAACACCGCAGAACACTCAAACAGACGAATGAATCCTGAATACAGAGCAGCGGAGCAGGAGCGAGACACAGTAGGACATTCGAACAGGCGCTTGAATCCGGAATAAAGAGCTGAAGAGCAGGAACGTAACACCGCAGAACACTCAATTAGACGATTGAATCCTGAATACAGAGCAGAGGAGCAGGAGCGAGACACAGTAGGACATTCGAACAGGCGCTTGAATCCGGAATAAAGAGCTGAAGAGCAGGAACGTAACACCGCAGAACACTCAATTAGACGATTGAATCCTGAATACAGAGCAGCGGAGCAGGAGCGCGACACAACAGAACATTCGAACAGACGATTGAATCCCGAATACAGAGCAGGAGCGCGACACAGTAGGACATTCAAACAGGCGCTTGAATCCGGAATATAGAGCTGAAAAGCAAGAACATAACACCGCAGAACATTCAAACAAACGAACGAATCCTGAATACAGAACAGGGGAGCAGGAGGGCGACACAACAGAACATTCAAATAGGCGCTTGAATCCGGAACATAGAGCTGAAGAGCAGGAACGTAACACCGCAGAACACTCAATTAGACGATTGAATCCTGAATACAGAGCAGCGGAGCAGGAGCGAGACACAGAAGGACATTCGAACAGGCGCTTGAATCCGGAATAAAGAGCTGAAGAGCAGGAACGTAACATCGCAGAACACTCAAACAGACGAATGAATCCTGAATACAGAGCAGCGGAGCAGGAGCGCGACACAACAGAACATTCGAACAGACGATTGAATCCCGAATACATAACAGGAGCGCGACAGAGTAGGACATTCAAACAGGCGCTTGAATACGAAACATAGAGCTGAAGAGCAGGAACGTAACACCGCAGAACACTCAAACAGACGAATGAATCCTGAATACAGAGCAGCGAAGCAGCGGAGCAGGAGCGCGACACAACAGAACATTCGAACAGGCGCTTGAATGCGGAATATAGAGCTGAAAAGCAAGACCATAACACCGCAGAACATTCAAACAGACGAATGAGAATAGCGGAGCAGGATGGCGACACAACAGAACATTCAAACAGGCGCTTGAATACGAAACATAGAGCTGAAGAGCAGGAACGTAACACCGCAGAACACCTAAACAGACGAATGAATCCTGAATACAGAGCAGCGGAGCAGGAGCGAGACACAGTAGAACATTCGAACAGGCGCTTGAATCCGGAATATAGAGCTGAAAAGCAAGACCATAACACCGCAGAACATTCAAACAGACGAATGAGAATAGCGGAGCAGGATGGCGACACAACAGAACATTCAAACAGGCGCTTGAATCCGGAATATAGAGCTGAAGAGCAAGAACATAACACCGCAGAACATTCAAACAGACGAATGAATCCTGAATACAGAAAGCGGAGCAGGATGGCGACACAACAGACCAATCAAACAGGCGCTTGAATCCGGAATATAGAGCTGAAGAGCAGAAACGTAACACCGTAGAACACTCAAACAGACGAATGAATCCTGAATACAGAGCAGCGGAGCAGGAGCGCGACACAACAGAACATTCGAACAGACGATTGAATCCCGAATACAGAGCAGGAGCGCGACACAGTAGGACATTCAAACAGGCGCTTGAATCCGGAATATAGAGCTGAAGAGCAGAAACGTAACACCGCAGAACACTCAATTAGACGATTGAATCCTGAATACAGAGCAGCGGAGCAGGAGCGCGACACAACAGAACATTCGAACAGACGATTGAATCCCGAATACAGAGCAGGAGCGCGACACAGTAGGACATTCAAACAGGCGCTTGAATCCGGAATATAGAGCTGAAAAGCAAGAACATAACACCGCAGAACATTCAAACAAACGAACGAATCCTCAATACAGAACAGGGGACCAGGAGGGCGACACAACAGAACATTCAAATAGGCGCTTGAATCCGGAACATAGAGCTGAAGAGCAGGAACGTAACACCGCAGAACACTCAATTAGACGATTGAATCCTGAATACAGAGCAGCGAAGCAGGAGCGAGACACAGAAGGACATTCGAACAGGCGCTTGAATCCGGAATAAAGAGCTGAAGAGCAGGAACGTAACACCGCAGAACACTCAAACAGACGAATGAATCCCGAATACATAACAGGAGCGCGACAGAGTAGGACATTCAAACAGGCGCTTGAATACGAAACATAGAGCTGAAGAGCAGGAACGTAACACCGCAGAACACTCAAACAGACGAATGAATCCTGAATACAGAGCAGCGAAGCAGCGGAGCAGGAGCGCGACACAACAGAACATTCGAACAGGCGCTTGAATGCGGAATATAGAGCTGAAAAGCAAGACCATAACACCGCAGAACATTCAAACAGACGAATGAGAATAGCGGAGCAGGATGGCGACACAACAGAACATTCAAACAGGCGCTTGAATACGAAACATAGAGCTGAAGAGCAGAAACGTAACACCGCAGAACACCCAAACAGACGAATGAATCCTGAATACAGAGCAGCGGAGCAGGAGCGAGACACAGTAGAACATTCGAACAGGCGCTTGAATCCGGAATATAGAGCTGAAAAGCAAGACCATAACACCGCAGAACATTCAAACAGACGAATGAGAATAGCGGAGCAGGATGGCGACACAACAGAACATTCAAACAGGCGCTTGAATCCGGAATATAGAGCTGAAGAGCAAGAACATAACACCGCAGAACATTCAAACAGACGAATGAATCCTGAATACAGAAAGCGGAGCAGGATGGCGACACAACAGACCAATCAAACAGGCGCTTGAATCCGGAATATAGAGCTGAAGAGCAGAAACGTTACACCGTAGAACACTCAAACAGACGAATGAATCCTGAATACAGAGCAGCGGAGCAGGAGCGCGACACAACAGAACATTCGAACAGGTGCTTGAATCCGGAATATAGAGCTGAAAAGCAAGACCATAACACCGCAGAACATTCAAACAGACGAATGAGAATAGCGGAGCAGGATGGCGACACAACAGAACATTCAAACAGGCGCTTGAATACGAAACATAGAGCTGAAGAGCAGGAACGTAACACCGCAGAACACTCAAACAGACGAATGAATCCTGAATACAGAGCAGCGGAGCAGGAGCGCGACACAACAGAACATTCGAACAGGCGCTTGAATCCGGAATATAGAGCTGAAAAGCAAGACCATAACACCGCAGAACATTCAAACAGACGAATGGATCCTGAATACAGAATAGCGGAGCAGGAGCGCGACACAACAGAACATTCGAACAGGCGCTTGAATCCGGAATATAGAGCTGAAGAGCAAGAACATAACACCGCAGAACATTCAAACAGACGAATGAATCCTGAATACAGAATAGCGGAGCAGGAGCGCGACACAACAGAACATTCGAACAGGCGCTTGAATCCGGAATATAGAGCTGAAGAGCAAGAACATAACACCGCAGAACATTCAAACAGACGAATGAATCCTGAATACAGAATAGCGGAGCAGGATGGCGACACAACAGAACATTCAAACAGGCGCTTGAATCCGGAATATAGAGCTGAAGAGCAAGAACATAACACCGCAGAACATTCAAACAGACGAATGAATCCTGAATACAGAAAGCGGAGCAGGATGGCGACACAACAGACCAATCAAACAGGCGCTTGAATCCGGAATATAGAGCTGAAGAGCAGAAACGTAACACCGTAGAACACTCAAACAGACGAATGAATCCTGAATACAGAGCAGCGGAGCAGGAGCGCGACACAACAGAACATTCGAACAGACGATTGAATCCCGAATACAGAGCAGGAGCGCGACACAGTAGGACATTCAAACAGGCGCTTGAATCCGGAATATAGAGCTGAAGAGCAGAAACGTAACACCGCAGAACACTCAATTAGACGATTGAATCCTGAATACAGAGCAGCGGAGCAGGAGCGCGACACAACAGAACATTCGAACAGACGATTGAATCCCGAATACAGAGCAGGAGCGCGACACAGTAGGACATTCAAACAGGCGCTTGAATCCGGAATATAGAGCTGAAAAGCAAGAACATAACACCGCAGAACATTCAAACAAACGAACGAATCCTCAATACAGAACAGGGGACCAGGAGGGCGACACAACAGAACATTCAAATAGGCGCTTGAATCCGGAACATAGAGCTGAAGAGCAGGAACGTAACACCGCAGAACACTCAATTAGACGATTGAATCCTGAATACAGAGCAGCGAAGCAGGAGCGAGACACAGAAGGACATTCGAACAGGCGCTTGAATCCGGAATAAAGAGCTGAAGAGCAGGAACGTAACACCGCAGACCACTCAAACAGACGAATGAATCCCGAATACATAACAGGAGCGCGACAGAGTAGGACATTCAAACAGGCGCTTGAATACGAAACATAGAGCTGAAGAGCAGGAACGTAACACCGCAGAACACTCAAACAGACGAATGAATCCTGAATACAGAGCAGCGAAGCAGCGGAGCAGGAGCGCGACACAACAGAACATTCGAACAGGCGCTTGAATGCGGAATATAGAGCTGAAAAGCAAGACCATAACACCGCAGAACATTCAAACAGACGAATGAGAATAGCGGAGCAGGATGGCGACACAACAGAACATTCAAACAGGCGCTTGAATACGAAACATAGAGCTGAAGAGCAGAAACGTAACACCGCAGAACACCCAAACAGACGAATGAATCCTGAATACAGAGCAGCGGAGCAGGAGCGAGACACAGTAGAACATTCGAACAGGCGCTTGAATCCGGAATATAGAGCTGAAAAGCAAGACCATAACACCGCAGAACATTCAAACAGACGAATGAGAATAGCGGAGCAGGATGGCGACACAACAGAACATTCAAACAGGCGCTTGAATCCGGAATATAGAGCTGAAGAGCAAGAACATAACACCGCAGAACATTCAAACAGACGAATGAATCCTGAATACAGAAAGCGGAGCAGGATGGCGACACAACAGACCAATCAAACAGGCGCTTGAATCCGGAATATAGAGCTGAAGAGCAGAAACGTTACACCGTAGAACACTCAAACAGACGAATGAATCCTGAATACAGAGCAGCGGAGCAGCGCAGCAGGAGCGCGACACAACAGAACATTCGAACAGGCGCTTGAATCCGGAATATAGAGCTGAAAAGCAAGACCATAACACCGCAGAACATTCAAACAGACGAATGAGAATAGCGGAGCAGGATGGCGACACAACAGAACATTCAAACAGGCGCTTGAATACGAAACATAGAGCTGAAGAGCAGGAACGTAACACCGCAGAACACTCAAACAGACGAATGAATCCTGAATACAGAGCAGCGGAGCAGGAGCGCGACACAACAGAACATTCGAACAGGCGCTTGAATCCGGAATATAGAGCTGAAAAGCAAGACCATAACACCGCAGAACATTCAAACAGACGAATGAATCCTGAATACAGAATAGCGGAGCAGGAGCGCGACACAACAGAACATTCGAACAGGCGCTTGAATCCGGAATATAGAGCTGAAGAGCAAGAACATAACACCGCAGAACATTCAAACAGACGAATGAATCCTGAATACAGAATAGCGGAGCAGGATGGCGACACAACAGAACATTCGAACAGGCGCTTGAATCCGGAATAAAGAGCTGAAGAGCAGGAACGTAGCACCGCAGAACATCCAATTAGACGATTGAATCCTGAATACAGAGCAGCGGAGCAGGAGCGAGACACAGAAGGACATTCGAACAGGCGCTTGAATCCGGAATAAAGAGCTGAAGAGCAGGAACGTAACACCGCAGAACACTCAAACAGACGAATGAATCCTGAATACAGAGCAGCGGAGCAGGAGCGCGACACAACAGAACATTCGAACAGGCGCTTGAATGCGGAATATAGAGCTGAAAAGCAAGACCATAACACCGCAGAACATTCAAACAGACGAATGAGAATAGCGGAGCAGGATGGCGACACAACAGAACATTCAAACAGGCGCTTGAATACGAAACATAGAGCTGAAGAGCAGGAACGTAACACCGCAGAACACTCAAACAGACGAATGAATCCTGAATACAGAGCAGCGGAGCAGGATGGCGACACAACAGAACATTCGAACAGGCGCTTGAATCCGGAATATAGAGCTGAAAAGCAAGACCATAACACCGCAGAACATTCAAACAGACGAATGAATCCTGAATACAGAATAGCGGAGCAAGATGGCGACACAACAGAACATTCAAACAGGCGCTTGAATCCGGAATATAGAGCTGAAGAGCAGAAACGTAACACCGCAGAACACTCAAACAGACGAATGAATCCTGAATACAGAATAGCGGAGCAGGAGCGCGACACAACAGAACATTCGAACAGGCGCTTGAATCCGGAATATAGAGCTGAAAAGCAGAAACGTAACACCGCAGAACACTCAAACAGACGAAAGAATCCTAAATACAGAGAAGCGGAGCAGGAGCGCGACACAACAGAACATTCGAACAGGCGCTTGAATCCGGAATATAGAGCTGAAGAGCAAGAACATAACACCGCAGAACATTCAAACAGACGAATGAATCCTGAATACAGAATAGCGGAGCAGGATGGCGACACAACAGAACATTCAAACAGGCGCTTGAATCCGGAATATAGAGCTGAAGAGCAAGAACATAACACCGCAGAACATTCAAACAAACGAATGAATCCTGAATACAGAATAGCGGAGCTGGATGGCGACACAACAGAACATTCAAACAGGCGCTTGAATCCAGAATATAGAGCTGAAGAGCAGAAACGTAACATCGCAGAACACTCAAACAGACGAATGAATCCTGAATACAGAGCAGCGGAGCAGGATGGCGACACAACAGAACATTCAAACAGGCGCTTGAATCCGGAATATAGAGCTGAAGAGCAAGAACATAACACCGCAGAACATTCAAACAGACGAATGAATCCTGAATACAGAAAGCGGAGCAGGATGGCGACACAACAGACCAATCAAACAGGCGCTTGAATCCGGAATATAGAGCTGAAGAGCAGAAACGTTACACCGTAGAACACTCAAACAGACGAATGAATCCTGAATACAGAGCAGCGGAGCAGCGGAGCAGGAGCGCGACACAACAGAACATTCGAACAGGCGCTTGAATCCGGAATATAGAGCTGAAAAGCAAGACCATAACACCGCAGAACATTCAAACAGACGAATGAGAATAGCGGAGCAGGATGGCGACACAACAGAACATTCAAACAGGCGCTTGAATACGAAACATAGAGCTGAAGAGCAGGAACGTAACACCGCAGAACACTCAAACAGACGAATGAATCCTGAATACAGAGCAGCGGAGCAGGAGCGCGACACAACAGAACATTCGAACAGGCGCTTGAATCCGGAATATAGAGCTGAAAAGCAAGACCATAACACCGCAGAACATTCAAACAGACGAATGAATCCTGAATACAGAATAGCGGAGCAGGAGCGCGACACAACAGAACATTCGAACAGGCGCTTGAATCCGGAATATAGAGCTGAAGAGCAAGAACATAACACCGCAGAACATTCAAACAGACGAATGAATCCTGAATACAGAATAGCGGAGCAGGATGGCGACACAACAGAACATTCGAACAGGCGCTTGAATCCGGAATAAAGAGCTGAAGAGCAGGAACGTAACACCGCAGAACATCCAATTAGACGATTGAATCCTGAATACAGAGCAGCGGAGCAGGAGCGAGACACAGAAGGACATTCGAACAGGCGCTTGAATCCGGAATAAAGAGCTGAAGAGCAGGAACGTAACACCGCAGAACACTCAAACAGACGAATGAATCCTGAATACAGAGCAGAGGAGCAGGAGCGCGACACAACAGAACATTCGAACAGACGATTGAATCCCGAATACATAACAGGAGCGCGACAGAGTAGGACATTCAAACAGGCGCTTGAATACGAAACATAGAGCTGAAGAGCAGGAACGTAACACCGCAGAACACTCAAACAGACGAATGAATCCTGAATACAGAGCAGCGAAGCAGCGGAGCAGGAGCGCGACACAACAGAACATTCGAACAGGCGCTTGAATGCGGAATATAGAGCTGAAAAGCAAGACCATAACACCGCAGAACATTCAAACAGACGAATGAGAATAGCGGAGCAGGATGGCGACACAACAGAACATTCAAACAGGCGCTTGAATACGAAACATAGAGCTGAAGAGCAGGAACGTAACACCGCAGAACACTCAAACAGACGAATGAATCCTGAATACAGAGCAGCGGAGCAGGATGGCGACACAACAGAACATTCGAACAGGCGCTTGAATCCGGAATATAGAGCTGAAAAGCAAGACCATAACACCGCAGAACATTCAAACAGACGAATGAATCCTGAATACAGAATAGCGGAGCAAGATGGCGACACAACAGAACATTCAAACAGGCGCTTGAATCCGGAATATAGAGCTGAAGAGCAGAAACGTAACACCGCAGAACACTCAAACAGACGAATGAATCCTGAATACAGAATAGCGGAGCAGGAGCGCGACACAACAGAACATTCGAACAGGCGCTTGAATCCGGAATATAGAGCTGAAAAGCAGAAACGTAACACCGCAGAACACTCAAACAGATGAAAGAATCCTAAATACAGAGAAGCGGAGCAGGAGCGCGACACAACAGAACATTCGAACAGGCGCTTGAATCCGGAATATAGAGCTGAAGAGCAAGAACATAACACCGCAGAACATTCAAACAGACGAATGAATCCTGAATACAGAATAGCGGAGCAGGATGGCGACACAACAGAACATTCAAACAGGCGCTTGAATCCGGAATATAGAGCTGAAGAGCAAGAACATAACACCGCAGAACATTCAAACAAACGAATGAATCCTGAATACAGAATAGCGGAGCTGGATGGCGACACAACAGAACATTCAAACAGGCGCTTGAATCCAGAATATAGAGCTGAAGAGCAGAAACGTAACATCGCAGAACACTCAAACAGACGAATGAATCCTGAATACAGAGCAGCGGAGCAGGAGCGCGACACAACAGAACATTCGAACAGGCGCTTGAATCCGGAATATAGAGCTGAAAAGCAAGACCATAACACCGCAAAACATTCAAACAGACGAATGAATCCTGAATACAGAATAGCGGAGCAAGATGGCGACACAACAGAACATTCAAACAGGCGCTTGAATCCGGAATATAGAGCTGAAGAGCAGAAACGTAACACCGCAGAACACTCAATTAGACGAATGAATCCTGAATACAGAGCAGCGGAGCAGGAGCGCGACACAACAGAACATTCGAACAGGCGCTTGAATCCGGAATATAGAGCTGAAAAGCAAGACCATAACACTGCAGAACATTCAAACAGACGAATGAATCCTGAAAACAGAAAAGCGGAGCAGGAGGGCGACACAACAGAACATTCCAACAGGCGCTTGAATCCGGAACATAGAGCTGAAGAGCAGGAACGTAACACCGCAGAACACTCAATTAGACGATTGAATCCTGAATACAGAATAGCGGAGCAGGATGGCGACACAGTAGGACATTCAAACAGGCGCTTGAATCCGGAACATAGAGCTGAAGAGCAAGAACATAACACCGCAGAACATTCAAACAAACGAATGAATCCTGAATACAGAATAGCGGAGCTGGATGGCGACACAACAGAACATTCAAACAGGCGCTTGAATCCAGAATATAGAGCTGAAGAGCAGAAACGTAACATCGCAGAACACTCAAACAGACGAATGAATCCTGAATACAGAGCAGCGGAGCAGCGGAGCAGGAGCGCGACACAACAGAACATTCGAACAGGCGCTTGAATCCGGAATATAGAGCTGAACAGCAAGACCATAACACCGCAAAACATTCAAACAGACGAATGAATCCTGAATACAGAATAGCGGAGCAGGAGTGCGACACAACAGAACATTCAAACAGGCGCTTGATTCCGAAATATAGAGCTGAAGAGCAGAAACGTAACACCGCAGAACACTCAATTAGACGAATGAATCCTGAATACAGAGCAGCGGAGCAGGAGCGCGACACAACAGAACATTCGAACAGGCGCTTGAATCCGGAATATAGAGCTGAAAAGCAAGACCATAACACTGCAGAACATTCAAACAGACGAATGAATCCTGAAAACAGAAAAGCGGAGCAGGAGGGCGACACAACAGAACATTCCAACAGGCGCTTGAATCCGGAACATAGAGCTGAAGAGCAGGAACGTAACACCGCAGAACACTCAATTAGACGATTGAATCCTGAATACAGAGCTGATAAGCAAGACCATAACACTGCAGAACATTCAAACAGACGAATGAATCCTGAAAACAGAATAGCGGAGCAGGATGGCGACACAGTAGGACATTCATACAGGCGCTTGAATCCGGAACATAGAGCTGAAGAGCAAGAACATAACACCGCAGAACATTCAAACAGACGAATGAATCCTGAATACAGAATAGCGGAGCAGGAGTGCGACACAACAGAACATTCAAACAGGCGCTTGATTCCGAAATATAGAGCTGAAGAGCAGAAACGTAACACCGCAGAACACTCAATTAGACGAAAGAATCCTGAATACAGAGCAGCGGAGCAGGAGCGCGACACAACAGAACATTCGAACAGGCGCTTGAATCCGGAATATAGAGCTGAAGAGCAAGAACATAACACCGCAGAACATTCAAACAAACGAATGAATCCTGAATACAGAACAGCGGAGCAGGAGTGCGACACAACAGAACATTCAAACAGGCGCTTGATTCCATAATATAGAGCTGAAGAGCAGGAACGTAACACCGCAGAACACTCAATTAGACGATTGAATCCTGAATACCGAGCAGCGGAGCAGGAGCGAGACACAGTAGAACATTCGAACAGGCGCTTGAATCCGGAACATAGAGCTGAAGAGCAGGAACGTAACACCGCAGAACACTCAATTAGACGATTGAATCCGGAATATAGAGCTGAAAAGCAAGACCATAACACTGCAGAACATTCAAACAGACGAATGAATCCTGAAAACAGAATAGCGGAGCAGGATGGCGACACAGTAGGACATTCATACAGGCGCTTGAATCCGGAACATAGAGCTGAAGAGCAAGAACATAACACCGCAGAACATTCAAACAGACGAATGAATCCTGAATACAGAATAGCGGAGCAGGAGTGCGACACAACAGAACATTCAAACAGGCGCTTGATTCCGAAATATAGAGCTGAAGAGCAGAAACGTAACACCGCAGAACACTCAATTAGACGAATGAATCCTGAATACAGAGCAGCGGAGCAGGAGCGCGACACAACAGAACATTCGAACAGGCGCTTGAATCCGGAATATAGAGCTGAAGAGCAAGAACATAACACCGCAGAACATTCAAACAAACGAATGAATCCTGAATACAGAACAGCGGAGCAGGAGTGCGACACAACAGAACATTCAAACAGGCGCTTGATTCCATAATATAGAGCTGAAGAGCAGGAACGTAACACCGCAGAACACTCAATTAGACGATTGAATCCTGAATACCGAGCAGCGGAGCAGGAGCGAGACACAGTAGAACATTCGAACAGGCGCTTGAATCCGGAATATAGAGCTGAAAAGCAAGACCATAACACCGCAGAACATTCAAACAGACGAATGAATCCTGAATACAGAAAAGCGGAGCAGGAGGGCGACACAACAGAACATTCAAACAGGCGCTTGAATCCAGAATATAGAGCTGAAGAGCAGGAACGTAACACCGCAGAACACTCAATTAGACGATTGAATCCTGAATACCGAGCAGCGGAGCAGGAGCGCGACACAACAGAACATTCGAACAGGCGCTTGAATCCGGAATATAGTGCTGAAAAGCAAGAACATAACACCGCAGAACATTCAAACAAACGAATGAATCCTGAAAACAGAAAAGCGGAGCAGGAGGGCGACACAACAGAACATTCAAACAGGCGCTTGAATCCAGAATATAGAGCTGAAGAGCAGGAACGTAACACCGCAGAACACTCAATTAGACGAATGAATCCTGAATACAGAGCAGCGGAGCAGGAGCGCGACACAACAGAACATTCGAACAGGCGCTTGAATCCGGAATATAGTGCTGAAAAGCAAGAACATAACACCGCAGCACATTCAAACAAACGAATGAATCCTGAAAACAGAAAAGCGGAGCAGGAGGGCGACACAACAGAACATTCAAACAGGCGCTTGAATCCAGAATATAGTGCTGAAAAGCAAGAACATAACACCGCAGAACATTCAAACAAACGAATGAATCCTGAAAACAGAAAAGCGGAGCAGGAGGGCGACACAGTAGGACATTCGAACAGGCGCTTGAATCCGGAATAAAGAGCTGAAGAGCAGGAACGTAACACCGCAGAACACTCAATTAGACGATTGAATCCTGAATACAGAGCAGGGGAGCAGGAGCGAGACACAGCAGGACATTCGAACAGGCGCTTGAATCCGGAATAAAGAGCTGAAGAGCAGGAACGTAACACCGCAGAACACTCAATTAGACGATTGAATCCTGAATACCGAGCAGCGGAGCAGGAGCGCGACACAACAGAACATTCAAACAGGCGCTTGATTCCGAAATATAGAGCTGAAGAGCAGAAACGTAACACCGCAGAACACTCAATTAGACGAATGAATCCTGAATACAGAGCAGCGGAGCAGGAGCGCGACACAACAGAACATTCGAACAGGCGCTTGAATCCGGAATATAGTGCTGAAAAGCAAGAACATAACACCGCAGAACATTCAAACAAACGAATGAATCCTGAAAACAGAAAAGCGGAGCAGGAGGGCGACACAACAGAACATTCAAACAGGCGCTTGAATCCAGAATATAGAGCTGAAGAGCAGGAACGTAACACCGTAGAACACTCAATTAGACGATTGATTCCTGAATACCGAGCAGCGGAGCAGGAGCGAGACACAGTAGAACACTCGAACAGGCGCTTGAATCCGGAATATAGAGCTGAAAAGCAAGACCATAACCCCGCAGAACATTCAAACAGACGAATGAATCCTGAATACAGAATAGCGGAGCAGGAGTGCGACACAACAGAACATTCAAACAGGCACTTGATTCCATAATATAGAGCTGAAGAGCTGGCACGCAACACCGTAGAACACTCAAACAGACGATCGAATCCCGAATAAAGAGCAGCGGAGTAGGAGCGAGACACAGTAGAACATTCGAACAGACGAATGAATCCTGAATACAGAATAGCGGAGCACGAGTGCGACACAACAGAACATTCAAACAGGCGCTTGATTCCGGAATATAGAGCTGAAGAGCTAAAACGCAACACCGTAGAACACTCAAACAGACGATCGAATCCCGAATAAAGAGCAGCGGAGCAGGAGCGAGACACAGTAGAACATTCGAACAGGCGCTTGAATCCGGAATATAGAGCTGAAAAGCAAGACCATAACACCGCAGAACATTCAAACAGACGAATGAATCCTGAATACAGAATAGCGGAGCAGGAGTGCGACACAACAGAGCATTCAAACAGGCGCTTGATTCCGGAATATAGAGCTGAAGAGCTGGCACGCAACACCGTAGAACACTCAAACAGACGATCGAATCCCGAATAAAGAGCAGCGGAGCAGGAGCGAGACACAGTAGGACATTCGAACAGGCGCTTGAATCCGGAATATAGAGCTGAAGAGCAGGAACATAACACCGCAGAACACTTAAACAGACGAATGAATAATGAATACAGAGCAGCGGAGCAGGAGCGCGACACAGTAGAATATTCGAACAGACGAATGAATCCTGAATACAGAATAGCGGAGCACGAGAGCGACACAACAGAACATTCAAACAGGCGCTTGATTCCGGAATATAGAGCTGAAGAGCTGGCACGCAACACTGTAGAACACTCAAACAGCCGATCGAATCCCGAATAAAGAGCAGCGGAGTAGGAGCGAGACACAGTAGAACAATCGAACAGACGAATGAATCCTGAATACAGAATAGCGGAGCACGAGTGCGACACAACAGAACATTCAAACAGGCGCTTGATTCCGGAATATAGAGCTGAAGAGCTAAAACGCAACACCGTAGAACACTCAAACAGACGATCGAATCCCGAATAAAGAGCAGCGGAGCAGGAGCGAGACACAGTAGGACATTCGAACAGGCGCTTGAATCCGGAATATAAAGCTGAAGAGCAGGAACGTAACACCGCAGAACACTTAAACAGACGAATGAATAATGAATACAGAGCAGCGGAGCAGGAGCGCGACACAGTAGAATATTCGAACAGACGAATGAATCCTGAATACAGAATAGCGGAGCACGAGAGCGACACAACAGAACATTCAAACAGGCGCTTGATTCCGGAATACAGAGCTGAAGAGCTGGCACGCAACACTGTAGAACACTCAAACAGCCGATCGAATCCCGAATAAAGAGCAGCGGAGTAGGAGCGAGACACAGTAGAACATTCGAACAGACGAATGAATCCTGAATACAGAATAGCGGAGCACGAGTGCGACACAACAGAACATTCAAACAGGCGCTTGATTCCGGAATATAGAGCTGAGGAGCTGGCACGCAACACCGTAGAACACTCAAACAGACGATCGAATCCCGAATAAAGAGCAGCGGAGCAGGAGCGAGACACAGTAGGACATTCGGAACACTCAAACAGACGAATGAATCCTGAATACAGAGCAGTGGAGCAGGAGCGCGGCACAACAGAGCATTCGAACAGATGAATGAATCCCGAATACAGAGCAGGAGCGCGACACAGTAGCAGGAATATAGAGCTGAAGAGCAGGAACGTAACACCGCAGAACACTCAAACAGACGAATGAATCCTGAATACAGAGCAGCGGAGTAGGAGCAAGACACAGTAGAACATTCGAACAGACGAATGAATCCTGAATACAGAATAGCGAAACACGAGTGCGACACAACAGAACATTAAAACAGGCGCTTGAATCCGGAATATAGAACTGAAGAGCAGGAACGAGACACCGCAAAACACTCAAACAGACGAATGAATCCTGAATACAGACCAGCGGAGCAGAAGGGCGACACAACAGAACATTCCTACAGGCGCTTGAATCCGGAACATAGAGCTGAAGAGCAGGAACGTAACACCGCAGAACACTTAATTAGACGATTGAATCCTGAATACAGAGCAGCGGAGCAGGAGCGAGACACAGTAGGACATTCGAACAGGCGCTTGAATCCGAAATATAGAGTGAAAAGCAGGAACGTAACACCGCAGAACACTCAATTAGACGATTGAATCCTGAATACAGAGCAGCGGAGCAGGAGCGCGACAAAACAGAACATTCGAACAGACGAATGAATCCCGACTACAGAGCAGGATCGCGACACAGCGGAACATTCGAAGCGGCGGTTGAATCCGGAATATAGCACTGAAAATCAAGAACATAACACCGCAGAACATTCAAACAGACGAATGAATCCTTAATACAGAACAGGAGGGCGACACAACAGAACATTCAAACAGGCGCTTGAGTCCGGAATATAGAGCTGAAGAGCTGGCACGCAACACCGTAGAACACTCAAACAGACGAATGAATCCTGAATACAGAGCAGCGGAGCAGGAGCGCGACACAACAGAACATTCGAACAGGCGCTTGAATCCGGAATATAGTGCTGAAAAGCAAGACTATAACACCGCAGAACATTCAAACAGACGAATGAATCCTGAATACAGAATAGCGGAGCAGGAGTGCGACACAACAGAACATTCAAACAGGCGCTTGATTCCGGAATATAGAGCTGAAGAGCTGGCACGCAACACCGTAGAACACTCAAACAGACGAATGAATCCTGAATACAGAGCAGCGGAGCAGGAGCGCGACACAAAAGAACATTCGAACAGGCGCTTGAATCCGGAATATAGAGCTGAAAAGCAAGACCATAACACCGCAGAACATTCAAACAGACGAATGAATCCTGAAAACAGAATAGCGGAGCAGGAGCGCGACACAACAGAACATTCAAACAGGCGCTTGATTCCGGAATATAGAGCTGAAGAGCTGGCACGCAACACCGTAGAACACTCAAATAGACGATCGAATCCCGAATAAAGAGCAGCGGAGTAGGAGCGAGACACAGTAGAACATTCGAACAGACGAATGAATCCTGAATACAGAATAGCGGAGCACGAGTGCGACACAACAGAACATTCAAACAGGCGCTTGATTCCGGAATATAGAGCCGAAGAGCTGGCACGCAACACCGTAGAACACTCAAAAAGACGATCGAATCCCGAATAAAGAGCAGCGGAGCAGGAGCGAGACACAGTAGGACATTCGAACAGGCGCTTGAATCCGGAATATAGAGCTGAAGAGCAGGAACGTAACACCGCAGAACACTCAAACAGACGAATGAATAATGAATACAGAGCAGCGGAGCAGGAGCGCGACACAGTAGAATATTCGAACAGACGAATGAATCCTGAATACAGAATAGCGGAGCACGAGAGCGACACAACAGAACATTCAAACAGGCGCTTGAATCCGGAATATAGAGCTGAAGAGCAGGAACGAGACACCGCAAAGCACTCAAACAGACGAATGAATCCTGAATACATAACAGCGGAGCAGGAGGGCGACACAACAGAACATTCAAACAGGCGCTTGAATCCGGAACATAGAGCTGAAGAGCAGGAACGAGACACCGCAGAACACTCAATTAGACGATTGAATCCTGAATACAGAGCAGCGGAGCAGGAGCGAGACACAGAAGGACATTCGAACAGGCGCTTGAATCCGGAATAAAGAGCTGAAGAGCAGGAACGTAACACCGCAGAACACTCAAATAGACGAATGAATCCTGAATACAGAGCAGCGGAGCAGGAGCGCGACACAACAGAACATTCGAACAGGCGATTGAATCCCGAATACATAACAGGAGCGCGACAGAGTAGGACATTCAGGCGCTTGAATACGAAACATAGAGCTGAAGAGCAGGAACGTAACACCGCAGAACACTCAAACAGACGAACGAATCCTGAATACAGAGCAGCGAAGCAGCGGAGCAGGAGCGCGACACAACAGAACATTCGAACAGGCGCTTGAATGCGGAATTTAGAGCTGAAAAGCAAGACCATAACACCGCAGAACATTCAAACAGACGAATGAGAATAGCGGAGCAGGATGGCGACACAACAGAACATTCAAACAGGCGCTTGAATACGAAACATAGAGCTGAAGAGCAGGAACGTAACACCGCAGAACACTCAAACAGACGAATGAATCCTGAATACAGAGCAGCGGAGCAGGAGCGAGACACAGTAGAACATTCGAACAAGCGCTTGAATCCGGAATATAGAGCTGAAAAGCAAGACCATAACACCGCAGAACATTCAAACAGACGAATGAGAATAGCGGAGCAGGATGGCGACACAACAGAACATTCAAACAGGCGCTTGAATCCGGAATATAGAGCTGAAGAGCAAGAACATAACACCGCAGAACATTCAAACAGACGAATGAATCCTGAATACAGAATAGCGGAGCAGGATGGCGACACAACAGACCATTCAAACAGGCGCTTGAATCCGGAATAAAGAGCTGAAGAGCAGAAACGTAACACCGTAGAACACTCAAACAGACGAATGAATCCTGAATACAGAGCAGCGAAGCAGCGGAGCAGGAGCGCGACACAACAGAACATTCGAACAGGCGCTTGAATCCGGAATATAGAGCTGAAAAGCAAGACCATAACACCGCAGAACATTCAAACAGACGAATGAGAATAGCGGAGCAGGATGGCGACACAACAGAACATTCAAACAGGCGCTTGAATACGAAACATAGAGCTGAAGAGCAGGAACGTAACACCGCAGAACACTCAAACAGACGAATGAATCCTGAATACAGAGCAGCGGAGCAGGAGCGAGACACAGTAGAACATTCGAACAGGCGCTTGAATCCGGAATATAGAGCTGAAAAGCAAGACCATAACACCGCAGAACATTCAAACAGACGAATGAGAATAGCGGAGCAGGATGGCGACACAACAGAACATTCAAACAGGCGCTTGAATCCGGAATATAGAGCTGAAAAGCAAGACCATAACACCGCAGAACATTCAAACAGACGAATGAGAATAGCGGAGCAGGACGGCGACACAACAGAACATTCAAACAGGCGCTTGAATCCGGAATATAGAGCTGAAGAGCAAGAACATAACACCGCAGAACATTCAAACAGACGAATGAATCCTGAATACAGAATAGCGGAGCAGGATGGCGACACAACAGAACATTCAAACAGGCGCTTGAATCCGGAATATAGAGCTGAAGAGCAGAAACGTAACACCGCAGAACACTCAAACAGACGAATGAATCCTGAATACAGAGCAGCGGAGCAGGAGCGCGACACAACAGAACATTCGAACAGGCGCTTGAATCCGGAATATAGTGCTGAAAAGCAAGACCATAACACCGCAGAACATTCAAACAGACGAATGAATCCTGAATACAGAATAGCGGAGCAGGAGTGCGACACAACAGAACATTCAAACAGGCGCTTGATTCCGGAATATAGAGCTGAAGAGCTGGCATGCAACACCGTAGAACACTCAAACAGACGAATGAATCCTGAATACAGAGCAGCGGAGCAGGAGCGCGACACAAAAGAACATTCGAACAGGCGCTTGAATCCGGAATATAGAGCTGAAAAGCAAGACCATAACACCGCAGAACATTCAAACAGACGAATGAATCCTGAAAACAGAATAGCGGAGCAGGAGTGCGACACAACAGAACATTCAAACAGGCGCTTGATTCCGGAATATAGAGCTGAAGAGCTGGCACGCAACACCGTAGAACACTCAAACAGACGATCGAATCCTGAATAAAGAGCAGCGGAGTAGGAGCGAGACACAGTAGAACATTCGAACAGACGAATGAATCCTGAATACAGAATAGCGGAGCACGAGTGCGACACAACAGAACATTCAAACAGGCGCTTGATTCCGGAATATAGAGCCGAAGAGCTGGCACGCAACACCGTAGAACACCTGCTTGAATGTTCTGTTGTGTCGCCCTCCTGCTCCGCTGTTCTGTATTCAGGATTCATTCGTCTGTTTGAATGTTATACTGTGTCTCGCTCCTACTCCACTGCTCTGTATTCAGGATTCATTCGTCTGTTCGAATGTTCTACTGTGTCTCGCTCCTGCTCCGCTGCTCTGTATTCAGGATTCGTTCGTCTAATTGAGTGTTCTGCGGTGTTGCGTTCCTGCTCTTCAGCTCTATATTCCGGATTCAAGCGCTTGTTTGAATGTTCTGTTATCTCGCGCTCCTGCTTCGCTATTCTGTATTCAAGATTCATTCGTCTGTTTGAATGTTCTGCTATGTTATGTTCTTGATTTTCAGTGCTATATTCCGGATACAACCGCCGCTTCGGATGTCCTACTGTGTCGCGCTCCTGCTCTGTATTCGGGATTTTTCGTCTGTTTGATGTACTGTTGTGTCGCACTCCTGCTTCGCTATTCTGTATTCAGGATTCATTCGTCTGTTTGAATGTTCTACTGTGTCTCGCTCCTACTCCGCTGCTCTGTATTCAGGATTCATTCGTCTGTTCGAATGTTCTACTGTGCTTCGCTCCTGCTCCGCTGCTCTGTATTCAGGATTCGTTCGTCTAATTGAGTGTTCTGCGGTGTTGCGTTCCTGCTCTTCAACTCTATATTCCGGATTCAAGCGCTTGTTTAAATGTTCTGTTATCTCACGCTCCTGCTTCGCTATTCTGTATTCAAGATTCATTCGTCTGTTTGAATGTTCTGCTATGTTATGTTCTTGATTTTCAGTGCTATATTCCGGATACAACCGCCGCTTCGAATGTCCTACTGTGTCGCGCTCCTGCTCTGTATTCGGGATTTTTCGTCTGTTTGATGTACTGTTGTGTCGCACTCCTGCTCCGCTATTCTGTATTCAGGATTCATTCGTCTGTTTGAATGTTATACTGTGTCTCGCTCCTACTCCACTGCTCTGTATTCAGGATTCATTCGTCTGTTCGAATGTTCTACTGTGCCTCGCTCCTGCTCCGCTGCTCTGTATTCAGGATTCGTTCGTCTAATTGAGTGTTCTGCGGTGTTGCGTTCCTGCTCTTCAGCTCTATATTCCCGATTCAAGCGCTTGTTTGAATGTTCTGTTATCTCGCGCTCCTGCTTCGCTATTCTGTATTCAAGATTCATTCGTCTGTTCGAATGTCCTACTGTGTCTCGCTCCTGCTCCGCTGCTCTGTATTCAGGATTCGTTCGTCTAATTGAGTGTTCTGCGGCGTTGCGTTCCTGCTCTTCAGCTCTATATTCCGGATTCAAGCGCTTGTTTGAATGTTCTGTTATCTCGCGCTCCTGCTTCGCTATTCTGTATTCAAGATTCATTCGTCTGTTCGAATGTCCTACTGTGTCTCGCTCCTGCTCCGCTGCTCTGTATTCAGGATTCGTTCGTCTTATTGAGTGATCTGCGGTGTTGCGTTGCTGCTCTTCAGCTCTATGTTCCGGATTCAAGCGCCTATTTGAATGTTCTGTTGTGTCGCCCTCCTGCTCCGTTGTTCTGTATTCAGGATTCGTTCGTCTTATTGAGTGATCTGCGGTGTTGCGTTGCTGCTCTTCAGCTCTATGTTCCGGATTCAAGCGCCTATTTGAATGTTCTGTTGTGTCGCCCTCCTGCTCCGTTGTTCTGTATTCAGGATTCGTTCGTCTAATTGAGTGTTCTGCGGTGTTGCGTTCCTGCTCTTCAGCTCTATATTCCGGATTCAAGCGCTTGTTTGAATGTTCTGTTATCTCGCGCGCCTGCTTCGCTATTCTGTATTCAAGATTCATTCGTCTGTTCGAATGTCCTACTGTGTCTCGCTCCTGCTCCGCTGCTCTGTATTCAGGATTCGTTCGTCTTATTGAGTGATCTGCGGTGTTGCGTTGCTGCTCTTCAGCTCTATGTTCCGGATTCAAGCGCCTATTTGAATGTTCTGTTGTGTCGCCCTCCTGCTCCGTTGTTCTGTATTCAGGATTCATTCGTCTGTTTGAATGTTCTGCTGTGTTATGTTCTTGATTTTCAGTGCTATATTCCGGATACAACCGCTGCTTCGAATGTCCTACTGTGTCGCGCTCCTGCTCTGTATTCGGGATTTTTCGTCTGTTTGATGTACTGTTGTGTCGCACTCCTGCTCCGCTATTCTGTATTCAGGATTCATTCGCCTGTTCGAATGTTCTACTGTGCCTCGCTCCTGCTCCGCTGCTCTGTATTCAGGATTCAATCGTCTAATTGAGTGTTCTGCGGTGTTACGTTCTTGATTTTCAGTGCTATATTCCGGATACAACCTCCGCTTCGAATGTCCTACTGTGTCCCGCTCCTGCTCTGTATTCGGGATTTTTCGTCTGTTTGATGTACTGTTGTGTCGCACTCCTGCTTTGCTATTCTTTATTCAGGATTCATTCGTCTGTTTGAATGTTCTACTGTGTCTCGCTCCTACTCCGCTGCTCTGTATTCAGGATTCATTCGTCTGTTCGAATGTTCTACTGTGCCTCGCTCCTGCTCCGCTGCTCTGTATTAAGGATTCAATCGTCTAATTGAGTGTTCTGCGGTGTTACGTTCCTGCTATTGACACTATATTTGGGATTCAAGCGCCTGTTCGAATGTCCTACTGTGTCGCGCTACTGCTCTATATTCGGGATTCATTCGTCTATCCGAATGTTCTGTCGTGTCGCGCTCCTGCTCCGCTGCTCTGTATTCAGGATTCATTCGTCTAATTGAGTGTTCTGCGGTGTTGCTTTGCTGCTACGCTGCTCTGTACTCAGGATTCGTTCGTCTAATTGAGTGTTCTGCGGTGTTGCGTTCCTGCTCTTCAGCTCTATATGCCGAATTCAAGCTCCTGTTCGAATTTCCTACTGTGTCGCGCTCCTGCTCTGCATTCGGGATTCATTCGTCTGTTCGAATGTTCTGTTGTGTCGCGCTCCTGCTCCGCTGCTCTGTATTCATTATTCATTCGTCTGTTTGAGTGTTCTGCGGTGTTACGTTCCTGCTCTTCAGCTCTATATTCCGGATTCAAGCGCCTGTTCGAATGTCCTACTGTGTCTCGGTCCTGCTCCGCTGCTCTCTATTCAGGATTCAATCGTCTAATTGAGTGTTCTGCGGTGTTACGTTCCTGCTTTTTACTCTACATTCCGGATTCAAGCGCCTGTTCGAATGTGCTACTTTGTCGCGCTTCTGCTCTGTATTCGGGATTCATTCGTCTGTTCGAATGTTCTGTTGTGTCGCGCTCCTGCTCCGCTGCTCTGTATTCAGGATTCATTCGTCTGTTTGAGTGTTCTGCGGTGTTACATTCCTGCTCTTCAGATCTATATTCCGGATTCAAGCGCTTGTTTGAATGTTCTGTTATCTCGCGCTCCTGCTTCGCTATTCTGTATTCGGGATTCATTCGTCTGTTCGAATGTCCTACTGTGTCTCGCTCCTGCTCCGCTGCTCTGTATTCAGGATTCGTTCGTCTAATTGAGTGTTCTGCGGTGTTGCGTTTCTGCTCTTCAGCTCTGTATTCCGGATTCAAGCGCCTGTTTGATGTTCTGTTGTGTCGCACTCCTGCTCCGCTATTCTGTATTCAGGATTCATTCGTCTGTTCAAATGTTCTACTGTGTCTCGCTCCTACTCCGCTGCTCTGTATTCAGGATTCGTTCGTCTAATTGAGTGTTCTGCGGTGTTGCGTTTCTGCTCTTCAGCTCTATATTCCGGATTCAAGCGCCTGTTTGAATGTTCTGTTGTGTCGCCCTCCTGCTTCGCTGTTCTGTATTCAGGATTCATTCGTCTGTTTGAATGTTCTACTGTGTTATGTTCTTGATTTTCAGTGCTATATTCCGGATACAACCGCCGCTTCGAATGTCTTACTGTGTCGCGCTCCTGCTCTGTATTCGGGATTCATTCGTCTGTTTGAATGTTCTACTGTGTCTCGCTCCTACTCCGCTGCTCTGTATTCAGGATTCATTCGTCTGTTAGAATGTTCTACTGTGCCTCGCTCCTGCTCCGCTGCTCTGTATTCAGGATTTAATCGTCTAATTGAGTGTTCTGCGGTGTTACGTTCTTGATTTTCAGTGCTATATTCCGGATACAACCGCCGCTTCGAATGTCCTACTGTGTCGCGCTCCTGCTCTGTATTCGTGATTTTTCGTCTGTTTGATGTACTGTTGTGTCGCACTCCTGCTCCGCTATTCTGTATTCAGGATTCATTCGTCTGTTTGAATGTTCTACTGTGTCTCGCTCCTACTCCGCTGCTCTGTATTCAGGATTCATTCGTCTGTTCGAATGTTCTACTGTGCCTCGCTCCTACTCCGCTGCTCTGTATTCAGGATTCATTCGTCTGTTCGAATGTTCTACTGTGCCTCGCTCCTGCTCCGCTGTTCTGTATTTAGGAGTCATTCGTCTGTTTGAATGTTCTGCTGTGTTATGTTCTTGATTTTCAGTGCTATATTCCGGATACAACCGCTGCTTCGAATGTCCTACTGTGTCGCGCTCCTGCTATGTATTCGGGATTTTTCGTCTGTTTGATGTACTGTTGTGTCGCACTCCTGCTCCGCTATTCTGTATTCAGGATTCATTAGTATGTTTGAATGTTCTACTGTGTCTCGCTCCTACTCCGCTGCTCTGTATTCAGGATTCATTCGTCTGTTCGAATGTTCTACTGTGCCTCGCTCCTGCTCCGCTGCTCTGTATTCAGGATTTAATCGTCTAATTGAGTGTTCTGCGGTGTTACGTTCTTGATTTTCAGTGCTATATTCCGGATACAACCGCCGCTTCGAATGTCCTACTGTCTCGCGCTCCTGCTCTGTATTCGAGATTTTTCGTCTGTTTGATGTACTGTTGTGTCGCACTCCTGCTCCGCTATTCTGTATTCAGGATTCATTCGTCTGTTTGAATGTTCTACTGTGTCTCGCTCCTACGCCGCTGCTCTGTATTCAGGATTCATTCGTCTGTTCGAATGTTCTACTGTGCCTCGCTCCTGCTCCGCTGCTCTGTATTCAGGATTCAATCGTCTAATTGAGTGTTCTGCGGTGTTACGTTCCTGCTTTTCACACTATATTTTGGATTCAAGCGCCTGTTCGAATGTCCTACTGTGTCGCGCTACTGCTCTGTATTCGGGATTCGTTCGTCTATCCGAATGTTCTGTTGTGACGCGCTCCTGCTCCGCTGCTCTGTATTCAGGATTCATTCGTCTAATTGAGTGTTCTGCGGTGTTGCGTTCCTGCTACGCTGCTCTGTACTCAGGATTCATTCGTCTAATTGAGTGTTCTGCGGTGTTGCCTTCCTGCTCTTCAGCTCTATATACCGAATTCAAGCTCCTGTTCGAATTTCCTACTGTGTCGCGCTCCTGCTCTGCATTCGGGATTCATTCGTCTGTTCGAATGTTCTGTTGTGTCGCGCTCCTGCTCCGCTGCTCTGTATTCATTATTCATTCGTCTGTTTGAGTGTTCTGCGGTGTTACGTTCCTGCTCTTCAGCTCTATATTCCGGATTCAAGCGCCTGTTCGAATGTCCTACTGTGTCTCGGTCCTGCTCCGCTGCTCTCTATTCAGGATTCAATCGTCTAATTGAGTGTTCTGCGGTGTTACGTTCCTGCTTTTCACTCTACATTCCGGATTCAAGCGCCTGTTCGAATGTGCTACTTTGTCGCGCTTCTGCTCTGTATTCGGGATTCATTCGTCTGTTCGAATGTTCTGTTGTGTCGCGCTCCTGCTCCGCTGCTCTGTATTCAGGATTCATTCGTCTGTTTGAGTGTTCTGCGGTGTTACATTCCTGCTCTTCAGATCTATATTCCGGATTCAAGCGCTTGTTTGAATGTTCTGTTATCTCGCGCTCCTGCTTCGCTATTCTGTATTCGGGATTCATTCGTCTGTTCGAATGTCCTACTGTGTCTCGCTCCTGCTCCGCTGCTCTGTATTCAGGATTCGTTCGTCTAATTGAGTGTTCTGCGGTGTTGCGTTTCTGCTCTTCAGCTCTGTATTCCGGATTCAAGCGCCTGTTTGATGTTCTGTTGTGTCGCACTCCTGCTCCGCTATTCTGTATTCAGGATTCATTCGTCTGTTCAAATGTTCTACTGTGTCTCGCTCCTACTCCGCTGCTCTGTATTCAGGATTCGTTCGTCTAATTGAGTGTTCTGCGGTGTTGCGTTTCTGCTCTTCAGCTCTATATTCCGGATTCAAGCGCCTGTTTGAATGTTCTGTTGTGTCGCCCTCCTGCTTCGCTGTTCTGTATTCAGGATTCATTCGTCTGTTTGAATGTTCTGCTGTGTTATGTTCTTGATTTTCAGTGCTATATTCCGGATACAACCGCCGCTTCGAATGTCTTACTGTGTCGCGCTCCTGCTCTGTATTCGGGATTTTTCGTCTGTTTGATGTACTGTTATGTCGCACTCCTGCTCCGCTATTCTGTATTCAGGATTCATTCGTCTGTTTGAATGTTCTACTGTATCTCGCTCCTACTCCGCTGCTCTGTATTCAGGATTCATTCGTCTGTTCGAATGTTCTACTGTGCCTCGCTCCTGCTCCGCTGCTCTGTATTCAGGATTCGTTCGTCTAATTGAGTGTTCTGCGGTGTTGCGTTCCTGCTCTTCAGCTCTATATTCCGGATTCAAGCGCTTGTTTGAATGTTCTGTTATCTCGCGCGCCTGCTTCGCTATTCTGTATTCAAGATTCATTCGTCTGTTCGAATGTGTTACTGTGTCTCGCTCCTGCTCCGCTGCTCTGTATTCAGGATTCGTTCGTCTTATTGAGTGTTCTGCGGTGTTGCGTTCCTGCTCTTCAGCTCTATGTTCCGGATTCAAGCGCTTGTTTGAATGTTCTGTTATCTCGCGCGCCTGCTTCGCTATTCTGTATTCAAGATTCATTCATCTGTTCGAATGTGTTACTGTGTCTCGCTCCTGCTCCGCTGCTCTGTATTCAGGATTCGTTCGTCTTATTGAGTGTTCTGCGGTGTTGCGTTCCTGCTCTTCAGCTCTATGTTCCGGATTCAAGCGCCTGTTTGAATGTTCTGTTGTGTCGCCATCCTGCTCCGCTATTCTGTATATAGGATTCTTTCGTCTGTTTGAATGTTCTGCGGTGTTATGTTCTTGATTTTCAGTGCTATATTCCGGATACAACCGCTGCTTCGAATATCCTACTGTGTCGCACTCCTGCTCTGTATTCGGGATTTTGCGTTTGTTTGATGTACTGTTGTGTCGCACTCCTGCTCCGCTATTCTGTATTCAGGATTCATTCGTCTGTTTGAATGTTCTACTGTGTCTCGCCCCTACTCCGCTGCTCTGTATTCAGGATTCATTCGTCTGTTCGAATGTTCTACTGCGCCTCGCTCCTGCTCCGCTGCTCTGTATTCAGGATTTAATCGTCTAATTGAGTGTTCTGCGGTGTCACAATCTTGATTTTCAGTGCTATATTCCGGATACAACCGCCGCTTCGAATGTTCTACTGTGTCGCGCTCCTGCTTTGTATTCGGAATTTTTCGTCTGTTTCATGAACTGTACTGTTGTGTCGCACTCCTGCTCCGCTATTCTGTATTCAGGATTCATTCGTCTGTTTGAATCTTCTACTGTGTCTCGCTCCTACTCCGCTGCTCTGTATTCAGGATTCATTCGTCTGTTAGAATGTTCTACTGTGCCTCGCTCCTGCTCCGCTGCTCTGTATTCAGGATTTAATCGTCTAATTGAGTGTTCTGCGGTGTTACGTTCTTGATTTTCAGTGCTATATTCCGGATACAACCGCCGCTTCGAATGTCCTACTGTGTCGCGCTCCTGCTCTGTATTCGGGATTTTTCGTCTGTTTGATGTACTGTTGTGTCGCACTCCTGCTCCGCTATTCTGTATTCAGGATTCATTCGTCTGTTTGAATGTTCTACTGTGTCTCGCTCCTACTCCGCTGCTCTGTATTCAGAATTCATTCGTCTGTTCGAATGTTCTACTGTGCCTCGCTCCTGCTCCGCTGTTCTGTATTTAGGATTCATTCGTCTGTTTGAATGTTCTACTGTGTTATGTTCTTGATTTTCAGTGCTATATTCCGGATACAACCGCTGCTTCGAATGTCCTACTGTGTCGCGCTCCTGCTCTGTATTCGGGATTTTTCGTCTGTTTGATGTACTTTTGTGTCGCACTCCTGCTCCGCTATTCTGTATTCAGGATTCATTAGTCTGTTTGAATGCTCTACTGTGTCTCGCTCCTACTCCGCTGCTCTGTATTCAGGATTCATTCGTCTGTTCGAATGTTCTACTGTGCCTCGCTCCTGCTCCGCTGCTCTGTATTCAGGATTTAATCGTCTAATTGAGTGTTCTGCGGTGTTACGTTCTTGATTTTCAGTGCTATATTCCGGATACAACCGCCGCTTCGAATGTCCTACTGTTTTGCGCTCCTGCTCTGTATTCGAGATTTTTCGTCTGTTTGATGTACTGTTGTGTCGCACTCCTGCTCCGCTATTCTGTATTCAGGATTCATTCGTCTGTTTGAATGTTCTACTGTGTCTCGCTCCTACTCCGCTGCTCTGTATTCAGGATTCATTCGTCTGTTCGAATGTTCTACTGTGCCTCGCTCCTGCTCCGCTGCTCTGTATTCAGGATTCAATCGTCTAATTGAGTGTTCTGCGGTGTTACGTTCCTGCTTTTCACACTATATTTTGGATTCAAGCGCCTGTTCGAATGTCCTACTGTGTCGCGCTACTGCTCTGTATTCGGGATTCGTTCGTCTATCCGAATGTTCTGTTGTGACGCGCTCCTGCTCCGCTGCTCTGTATTCAGGATTCATTCGTCTAATTGAGTGTTCTGCGGTGTTGCGTTCCTGCTACGCTGCTCTGTACTCAGGATTCATTCGTCTAATTGAGTGTTCTGCGGTGTTGCCTTCCTGCTCTTCAGCTCTATATACCGAATTCAAGCTCCTGTTCGAATTTCCTACTGTGTCGCGCTCCTGCTCTGCATTCGGGATTCATTCGTCTGTTCGAATGTTCTGTTGTGTCGCGCTCCTGCTCCGCTGCTCTGTATTCATTATTCATTCGTCTGTTTGAGTGTTCTGCGGTGTTACGTTCCTGCTCTTCAGCTCTATATTCCGGATTCAAGCGCCTGTTCGAATGTCCTACTGTGTCTCGGTCCTGCTCCGCTGCTCTCTATTCAGGATTCAATCGTCTAATTGAGTGTTCTGCGGTGTTACGTTCCTGCTTTTCACTCTACATTCCGGATTCAAGCGCCTGTTCGAATGTGCTACTTTGTCGCGCTTCTGCTCTGTATTCGGGATTCATTCGTCTGTTCGAATGTTCTGTTGTGTCGCGCTCCTGCTCCGCTGCTCTGTATTCAGGATTCATTCGTCTGTTTGAGTGTTCTGCGGTGTTACATTCCTGCTCTTCAGATCTATATTCCGGATTCAAGCGCTTGTTTGAATGTTCTGTTATCTCGCGCTCCTGCTTCGCTATTCTGTATTCGGGATTCATTCGTCTGTTCGAATGTCCTACTGTGTCTCGCTCCTGCTCCGCTGCTCTGTATTCAGGATTCGTTCGTCTAATTGAGTGTTCTGCGGTGTTGCGTTCCTGCTCTTCAGCTCTATATTCCGGATTCAAGCGCCTGTTTGATGTTCTGTTGTGTCGCACTCCTGCTCCGCTATTCTGTATTCAGGATTCATTCGTCTGTTCAAATGTTCTACTGTGTCTCGCTCCTGCTCCGCTGCTCTGTATTCAGGATTCGTTCGTCTAATTGAGTGTTCTGCGGTGTTGCGTTCCTGCTCTTCAGCTCTATGTTCCGGATTCAAGCGCCTGTTTGAATGTTCTGTTGTGTCGCCCTCCTGCTCCGCTGTTCTGTATTCAGGATTCATTCGTCTGTTTGAATTTTCTGCTATGTTATGTTCTTGATTTTCAGTGCTATATTCCGGATACAATCGCCGCTTCGAATGTCCTACTGTGTCGCGCTCCTGCTCTGTATTCGGGATTTTTCGTGTGTTTGATGTACTGTTGTGTCGCACTCCTGCTCCGCTATTCTGTATTCAGGATTCATTCGTCTGTTCGAATATTCTACTGTGCCTCGCTCCTGCTCCGCTGCTCTGTATTCAGGATTCGTTCGTCTAATTGAGTGTTCTGCGGTGTTGCGTTCCTGCTCTTCAGCTCTATATTCCGGATTCAAGCGCTTGTTTGAATGTTCTGTTATCTCGCGCTCCTGGTTCGCTATTCTGTATTCAAAATTCATTCGTCTGTTCGAATGTCCTACTGTGTCTCGCTCATGCTCCGCTGCTCTGTATTCAGGATTCGTTCGTCTAATTGAGTGTTCTGCGGTGTTGCGTTCCTGCTCTTCAGCTCTATATTCCGGATTCAAGCGCCTGTTTGATGTTCTGTTGTGTCGCCCTCCTGCTCCGCTGTTCTGTATTAAGGATTCATTCGTCTGTTTGAATGTTCTGCTGTGTTACGTTCTTGATTTTCAGTGCTATATTCCGGATACAACCGCTGCTTCGAATGACCTACTGTGTCGCGCTCCTGCTCTGTATTCGGGATTTTTCGTCTGTTTGATGTACTGTTGTGTCGCACTCCTGCTCCGCTATTCTGTATTCAGGATTCATTCGTCTGTTCGAATATTCTACTGTGCCTCGCTCCTGCTCCGCTGCTCTGTATTCAGGATTCGTTCGTCTAATTGAGTGTTCTGCGGTGTTGCGTTCCTGCTCTTCAGCTCTATATTCCGGATTCAAGCGCTTGTTTGAATGTTCTGTTATCTCGCGCTCCTGGTTCGCTATTCTGTATTCAAAATTCATTCGTCTGTTCGAATGTCCTACTGTGTCTCGCTCATGCTCCGCTGCTCTGTATTCAGGATTCGTTCGTCTAATTGAGTGTTCTGCGGTGTTGCGTTCCTGCTCTTCAGCTCTATATTCCGGATTCAAGCGCCTGTTTGATGTTCTGTTGTGTCGCCCTCCTGCTCCGCTGTTCTGTATTAAGGATTCATTCGTCTGTTTGAATGTTCTGCTGTGTTACGTTCTTGATTTTCAGTGCTATATTCCGGATACAACCGCTGCTTCGAATGACCTACTGTGTCGCGCTCCTGCTCTGTATTCGGGATTTTTCGTCTGTTTGATGTACTGTTGTGTCGCACTCCTGCTCCGCTATTCTGTATTCAGGATTCATTCGTCTGTTCGAATATTCTACTGTGTCTCGCTCCTACTCCGCTGCTCTGTATTCAGGATTCATTCGTCTGTTCGAATGTTCTACTGTGCCTCGCTCCTGCTCCGCTGCTCTGTATTCAGGATTCAATCGTCTAATTGAGTGTTCTGCGGTGTTACGTTCTTGATTTTCAGTGCTATATTCCGGATACAACCGCCGCTTCGAATGTCCTACTGTGTCGCGCTCCTGCTCTGTATTCGGGATTTTTCGTCTGTTTCATGTACTGTTGTGTCGCACTCCTGCTCCGCTATTCTGTATTCAGGATTCATTCGTCTGTTCGAATATTCTACTGTGCCTCGCTCCTGCTCCGCTGCTCTGTATTCAGGATTCGTTCGTCTAATTGAGTGTTCTGCGGTGTTGCGTTCCTGCTCTTCAGCTCTATATTCCGGATTCAAGCGCTTGTTTGAATGTTCTGTTATCTCGCGCTCCTGCTTCGCTATTCTGTATTCAAGATTCATTCGTCTGTTCGAATGTCCTACTGTGTCTCGCTCCTGCTCCGCTGCTCTGTATTCAGGATTCGTTCGTCTAATTGAGTGTTCTGCGGTGTTGCGTTCCTGCTCTTCAGCTCTATATTCCGGATTCCAGCGCTTGTTTGAATGTTCTGTTATCTCGCGCGCCTGCTTCGCTATTCTGTATTCAAGATTCATTCGTCTGTTCGAATGTCCTACTGTGTCTCGCTCCTGCTCCGCTGCTCTGTATTCAGGATTCGTTCGTCTTATTGAGTGCTCTGCGGTGTTGCGTTCCTGCTCTTAAGCTCTATGTTCCGGATTCAAGCGCCTGTTTGAATGTTCTGTTGTGTCGCCCTCCTGCTTCGCTGTTCTGTATTCAGGATTCATTCGTCTGTTTGAATGTTCTGCTGTGTTATGTTCTTGATTTTCAGTGCTATATTCCGGATACAACCGCCGCTTCGAATGTCTTACTGTGTCGCGCTCCTGCTCTGTATTCGGGATTTTTCGTCTGTTTGATGTACTGTTATGTCGCACTCCTGCTCCGCTATTCTGTATTCAGGATTCATTCGTCTGTTTGAATGTTCTACTGTATCTCGCTCCTACTCCGCTGCTCTGTATTCAGGATTCATTCGTCTGTTCGAATGTTCTACTGTGCCTCGCTCCTGCTCCGCTGCTCTGTATTCAGGATTCGTTCGTCTAATTGAGTGTTCTGCGGTGTTGCGTTCCTGCTCTTAAGCTCTATGTTCCGGATTCAAGCGCCTATTTGAATGTTCTGTTGTGTCGCCCTCCTGCTCCGCTGTTCTGTATTAAGGATTCATTCGTCTGTTTGAATGTTCTGCTGTGTTATGTTCTTGATTTTCAGTGCTATATTCCGGATACAACCGCTGCTTCGAATGACCTACTGTGTCGCGCTCCTGCTCTGTATTCGGGATTTTTCGTCTGTTTGATGTACTGTTGTGTCGCACTCCTGCTCCGCTATTCTGTATTCAGGATTCATTCGTCTGTTCGAATATTCTACTGTGCCTCGCTCCTGCTCCGCTGCTCTGTATTCAGGATTCGTTCGTCTAATTGAGTGTTCTGCGGTGTTGCGTTCCTGCTCTTAAGCTCTATATTCCGGATTCAAGCGCTTGTTTGAATGTTCTGTTATCTCGCGCTCCTGCTTCGCTATTCTGTATTCGGGATTCATTCATCTGTTCGAATGTCCTACTGTGTCTCGCTCCTGCTCCGCTGCTCTGTATTCAGGATTCGTTCGTCTAATTGAGTGTTCTGCGGTGTTGCGTTCCTGCTCTTCAGCTCTATATTCCGGATTCAAGCGTTTGTTTGAATGTTCTGTTATCTCGCGCTCCTGCTTCGCTATTCTGTATTCAAGATTCATTCGTCTGTTCGAATGTCCTACTGTGTCTCGCTCCTGCTCCGCTGCTCTGTATTCAGGATTCGTTCGTCTTATTGAGTGCTCTGCGGTGTTGCGTTCCTGCTCTTCAGCTCTATATTCCGGATTCAAGCGCTTGTTTGAATGTTCTGTTATCTCGCGCGCCTGCTTCGCTATTCTGTATTCAAGATTCATTCGTCTGTTCGAATGTCCTACTGTGTCTCGCTCCTGCTCCGCTGCTCTGTATTCAGGATTCGTTCGTCTTATTGATTGCTCTGCGGTGTTGCGTTCCTGCTCTTAAGCTCTATGTTCCGGATTCAAGCGCCTATTTGAATGTTCTGTTGTGTCGCCCTCCTGCTCCGCTGTTCTGTATTAAGGATTCATTCGTCTGTTTGAATGTTCTGCTGTGTCACGTTCTTGATTTTCAGTGCTATATTCCTGAAACAACCGCTGCTTCGAATGACCTACTGTGTCGCGCTCCTGCTCTGTATTCGGGATTTTTCGTCTGTTTGATGTACTCTTGTGTCGCACTCCTGCTCCGCTATTCTGTATTCAGGATTCATTCGTCTGTTTGAATGTTCTACTGTGTCTCGCTCCTACTCCGCTGCTCTGAATTCAGGATTCATTCGTCTGTTCGAATGTTCTACTGTGCCTCGCTCCTGCTCCGCTGCTCTGTATTCAGGATTCAATCGTCTAATTGAGTGTTCTGCGGTGTTACGTTCTTGATTTTCAGTGCTATATTCCGGATACAACCGCCGCTTCGAATGTCCTACTGTGTCGCGCTCCTGCTCTGTATTCGGGATTTTTCGTCTGTTTCATGTACTGTTGTGTCGCACTCCTGCTTTGCTATTCTGTATTCAGGATTCATCCGTCTGTTTGAATGTTCTACTGTGTCTCGCTCCTACTCCGCTGCTCTGTATTCAGGATTCATTCGTCTGTTCGAATGTTCTACTGTGCCTCGCTCCTGCTCCGCTGCTCTGTATTAAGGATTCAATCGTCTAATTGAGTGTTCTGCGGTGTTACGTTCCTGCTTTTGACACTATATTTTGGATTCAAGCGCCTGTTCGAATGTACTACTGTGTCGCGCTACTGCTCTGCATTCGGGATTCATTCGTCTGTTCGAATGTTCTGTTGTGTCGCGCTCTTGCTCCGCTGCTCTGTATTCATTATTCATTCGTCTGTTTGAGTGTTCTGCGGTGTTACGTTCCTGCTCTTCAGCTCTATATTCCGGATACAAGCGCCTGTTCGAATGTCCTACTGTGTCTCGGTCCTGCTCCGCTGCTCTCTATTCAGGATTCAATCGTCTAATTGAGTGTTCTGCGGTGTTACGTTCCTGCTTTTCACTCTACATTCCGGATTCAAGCGCCTGTTCGAATGTGCTACTTTGTCGCGCTTCTGCTCTGTATTCGGGATTCATTCGTCTGTTCGAATGTTCTGTTGTGTCGCGCTCCTGCTCCGCTGCTCTGTATTCAGGATTCATTCGTCTGTTTGAGTGTTCTGCGGTGTTACATTCCTGCTCTTCAGATCTATATTCCGGATTCAAGCGCTTGTTTGAATGTTCTGTTATCTCGCGCTCCTGCTTCGCTATTCTGTATTCGGGATTCATTCGTCTGTTCGAATGTCCTACTGTGTCTCGCTCCTGCTCCGCTGCTCTGTATTCAGGATTCGTTCGTCTAATCGAGTGTTCTGCGGTGTTGCGTTCCTGCTCTTCAGCTCTATATTCCGGATTCAAGCGCCTGTTTGATGTTCTGTTGTGTCGCACTCCTGCTCCGCTATTCTGTATTCAGGATTCATTCGTCTGTTCAAATGTTCTACTGTGTCTCGCTCCTGCTCCGCTGCTCTGTATTCAGGATTCGTTCGTCTAATTGAGTGTTCTGCGGTGTTGCGTTCCTGCTCTTCAGCTCTATGTTCCGGATTCAAGCGCCTGTTTGAATGTTCTGTTGTGTCGCCCTCCTGCTCCGCTGTTCTGTATTCAGGATTCATTCGTCTGTTTGAATGTTCTGCTGTATTATGTTCTTGATTTTCAGTGCTATATTCCGGATACAATCGCCGCTTCGAATGTCCTACTGTGTCGCGCTCCTGCTCTGTATTCGGGATTTTTCGTGTGTTTGATGTACTGTTGTGTCGCACTCCTGCTCCTCTATTCTGTATTCAGGATTCATTCGTCTGTTCGAATATTCTACTGTGCCTCGCTCCTGCTCCGCTGCTCTGTATTCAGGATTCGTTCGTCTAATTGAGTGTTCTGCGGTGTTGCGTTCCTGCTCTTCAGCTCTATATTCCGGATTCAAGCGCTTGTTTGAATGTTCTGTTGTGTCGCCCTCCTGCTCCGCTGTTCTGTATTCAGGATTCATTCGTCTGTTTGAATGTTCTGCTGTGTTATGTTCTTGATTTTCAGTGCTATATTCCGGATACAATCGCCGCTTCGAATGTCCTACTGTGTCGCGCTCCTGCTCTGTATTCGGGATTTTTCGTGTGTTTGATGTACTGTTGTGTCGCACTCCTGCTCCGCTATTCTGTATTCAGGATTCATTCGTCTGTTCGAATATTCTACTGTGCCTCGCTCCTGCTCCGCTGCTCTGTATTCAGGATTCGTTCGTCTAATTGAGTGTTCTGCGGTGTTGCGTTCCTGCTCTTCAGCTCTATATTCCGGATTCAAGCGCTTGTTTGAATGTTCTGTTATCTCGCGCTCCTGCTTCGCTATTCTGTATTCAAGATTCATTCGTCTGTTCGAATGTCCTACTGTGTCTCGCTCCTGCTCCGCTGCTCTGTATTCAGGATTCGTTCGTCTAATTGAGTGTTCTGCGGTGTTGCGTTCCTGCTCTTCAGCTCTATATTCCGGATTCAAGCGCTTGTTTGAATGTTCTGTTGTGTCGCCCTCCTGCTCCGCTGTTCTGTATTAAGGATTCATTCGTCTGTTTGAATGTTCTGCTGTGTTACGTTCTTGATTTTCAGTGCTATATTCCGGATACAACCGCTGCTTCGAATGACCTACTGTGTCGCGCTCCTGCTCTGTATTCGGGATTTTTCGTCTGTTTGATGTACTCTTGTGTCGCACTCCTGCTCCGCTATTCTGTATTCAGGATTCATTCGTCCGTTTGAATGTTCTACTGTGTCTCGCTCCTACTCCGCTGCTCTGTATTCAGGATTCATTCGTCTGTTCGAATGTTCTACTGTGCCTCGCTCCTGATCCGCTGCTCTGTATTCAGGATTCAATCGTCTAATTGAGTGTTCTGCGGTGTTACGTTCTTGATTTTCAGTGCTATATTCCGGATACAACCGCCGCTTCGAATGTCCTACTGTGTCGCGCTCCTGCTCTGTATTCGGGATTTTTCGTCTGTTTCATGTACTGTTGTGTCGCACTCCTGCTCCGCTATTCTGTATTCAGGATTCATTCGTCTGTTCGAATATTCTACTGTGCCTCGCTCCTGCTCCGCTGTTCTGTATTCAGGATTCATTCGTCTGTTTGAATGTTCTGCTGTGTTATGTTCTTGATTTTCAGTGCTATATTCCGGATACAATCGCCGCTTCGAATGTCCTACTGTGTCGCGCTCCTGCTCTGTATTCGGGATTTTTCGTGTGTTTGATGTACTGTTGTGTCGCACTCCTGCTCCGCTATTCTGTATTCAGGATTCATTCGTCTGTTCGAATATTCTACTGTGCCTCGCTCCTGCTCCGCTGCTCTGTATTCAGGATTCGTTCGTCTAATTGAGTGTTCTGCGGTGTTGCGTTCCTGCTCTTCAGCTCTATATTCCGGTTTCAAGCGCTTGTTTGAATGTTCTGTTGTGTCGCCCTCCTGCTCCGCTGTTCTGTATTCAGGATTCATTCGTCTGTTTGAATGTTCTGCTGTGTTATGTTCTTGATTTTCAGTGCTATATTCCGGATACAATCGCCGCTTCGAATGTCCTACTGTGTCGCGCTCCTGCTCTGTATTCGGGATTTTTCGTGTGTTTGATGTACTGTTGTGTCGCACTCCTGCTCCGCTATTCTGTATTCAGGATTCATTCGTCTGTTCGAATATTCTACTGTGCCTCGCTCCTGCTCCGCTGCTCTGTATTCAGGATTCGTTCGTCTAATTGAGTGTTCTGCGGTGTTGCGTTCCTGCTCTTCAGCTCTATATTCCGGATTCAAGCGCTTGTTTGAATGTTCTGTTATCTCGCGCTCCTGCTTCGCTATTCTGTATTCAAGATTCATTCGTCTGTTCGAAGGTCCTACTGTGTCTCGCTCCTGCTCCGCTGCTCTGTATTCAGGATTCGTTCGTCTAATTGAGTGTTCTGCGGTGTTGCGTTCCTGCTCTTCAGCTCTATATTCCGGATTCAAGCGCTTGTTTGAATGTTCTGTTGTGTCGCCCTCCTGCTCCGCTGTTCTGTATTAAAGATTCATTCGTCTGTTTGAATGTTCTGCTGTGTTACGTTCTTGATTTTCAGTGCTATATTCCGGATACAACCGCTGCTTCGAATGACCTACTGTGTCGCGCTCCTGCTCTGTATTCGGGATTTTTCGTCTATTTGATGTACTCTTGTGTCGCACTCCTGCTCCGCTATTCTGTATTCAGGATTCATTCGTCTGTTTGAATGTTCTACTGTGTCTCGCTCCTACTCCGCTGCTCTGTATTCAGGATTCATTCGTCTGTTCGAATGTTCTACTGTGCCTCGCTCCTGCTCCGCTGCTCTGTATTCAGGATTCAATCGTCTAATTGAGTGTTCTGCGGTGTTACGTTCTTGATTTTCAGTGCTATATTCCGGATACAACCGCCGCTTCGAATGTCCTACTGTGTCGCGCTCCTGCTCTGTATTTTTCGTCTGTTTCATGTACTGTTGTGTCTCGCTCCTACTCCGCTGCTCTGTATTCAGGATTCATTCGTCTGTTCGAATGTTCTACTGTGCCTCGCTCCTGCTCCGCTGCTCTGTATTCAGGATTCAATCGTCTAATTGAGTGTTCTGCGGTGTTACGTTCTTGATTTTCAGTGCTATATTCCGGATACAACCGCCGCTTCGAATGTCCTACTGTGTCGCGCTCCTGCTCTGTATTTTTCGTCTGTTTCATGTACTGTTGTGTCGCACTCCTGCTCCGCTATTCTGTATTCAGGATTCATTCGTCTGTTCGAATATTCTACTGTGCCTCGCTCCTGCTCCGCTGTTTTGTATTCAGGATTCGTTCGTCTAATTGAGTGTTCTGCGGTGTTGCGTTCCTGCTCTTCAGCTCTATATTCCGGATTCAAGCGCTTGTTTGAATGTTCTGTTATCTCGCGCTCCTGCTTCGCTATTCTGTATTCAAGATTCATTCGTCTGTTCGAATGTCCTACTGTGTCTCGCTCCTGCTCCGCTGCTCTGTATTCAGGATTCGTTCGTCTAATTGAGTGTTCTGCGGTGTTGCGTTCCTGCTCTTCAGCTCTATATTCCGGATTCAAGCGCTTGTTTGAATGTTCTGTTATCTCGCGCGCCTGCTTCGCTATTCTGTATTCAAGATTCATTCGTCTGTTCGAATGTCCTACTGTGTCTCGCTCCTGCTCCGCTGCTCTGTATTCAGGATTCGTTCGTCTTATTGAGTGCTCTGCGGTGTTGCGTTCCTGCTCTTAAGCTCTATGTTCCGGATTCAAGCGCCTATTTGAATGTTCTGTTGTGTCGCCCTCCTGCTCCGCTGTTCTGTATTAAGGATTCATTCGTCTGTTTGAATGTTCTGCTGTGTTACGTTCTTGATTTTCAGTGCTATATTCCGGATACAACCGCTGCTTCGAATGACCTACTGTGTCGCGCTCCTGCTCTGTATTCGGGATTTTTCGTCTGTTTGATGTACTGTTGTGTCGCACTCCTGCTCCGCTATTCTGTATTCAGGATTCATTCGTCTGTTCGAGTATTCTACTGTGCCTCGCTCCTGCTCCGCTGCTCTGTATTCAGGATTCGTTCGTCTAATTGAGTGTTCTGCGGTGTTGCGTTCCTGCTCTTCAGCTCTATATTCCGGATTCAAGCGCTTGTTTGAATGTTCTGTTATCTCGCGCTCCTGCTTCGCTATTCTGTATTCGGGATTCATTCATCTGTTCGAATGTCCTACTGTGTCTCGCTCCTGCTCCGCTGCTCTGTATTCAGGATTCGTTCGTCTAATTGAGTGTTCTGCGGTGTTGCGTTCCTGCTCTTCAGCTCTATATTCCGGATTCAAGCGCTTGTTTGAATGTTCTGTTATCTCGCGCTCCTGCTTCGCTATTCTGTATTCAAGATTCATTCGTCTGTTCGAATGTCCTACTGTGTCTCGCTCCTGCTCCGCTGCTCTGTATTCAGGATTCGTTCGTCTTATTGAGTGCTCTGCGGTGTTGCGTTCCTGCTCTTCAGCTCTATATTCCGGATTCGAGCGCTTGTTTGAATGTTCTGTTATCTCGCGCGCCTGCTTCGCTATTCTGTATTCAAGATTCATTCGTCTGTTCGAATGTCCTACTGTGTCTCGCTCCTGCTCCGCTGCTCTGTATTCAGGATTCGTTCGTCTTATTGATTGCTCTGCGGTGTTGCGTTCCTGCTCTTAAGCTCTATGTTCCGGATTCAAGCGCCTATTTGAATGTTCTGTTGTGTCGCCCTCCTGCTCCGCTGTTCTGTATTAAGGATTCATTCGTCTGTTTGAATGTTCTGCTGTGTCACGTTCTTGATTTTCAGTGCTATATTCCGGATACAACCGCTGCTTCGAATGACCTACTGTGTCGCGCTCCTGCTCTGTATTCGGGAGTTTTCGTCTGTTTGATGTACTCTTGTGTCGCACTCCTGCTCCGCTATTCTGTATTCAGGATTCATTCGTCTGTTTGAATGTTCTACTGTGTCTCGCTCCTACTCCGCTGCTCTGAATTCAGGATTCATTCGTCTGTTCGAATGTTCTACTGTGCCTCGCTCCTGCTCCGCTGCTCAGTATTCAGGATTCAATCGTCTAATTGAGTGTTCTGCGGTGTTACGTTCTTGATTTTCAGTGCTATATTCCGGATACAACCGCCGCTTCGAATGTCCTACTGTGTCGCGCTCCTGCTCTGTATTCGGGATTTTTAGTCTGTTTCATGTACTGTTGTGTCGCACTCCTGCTTTGCTATGCTGTATTCAGGATTCATTCGTCTGTTTGAATGTTCTACTGTGTCTCGCTCCTTCTCCGCTGCTCTGTATTCAGGATTCATTCGTCTGTTCGAATGTTCTACTGTGCCTCGCTCCTGCTCCGCTGCTCTGTATTAAGGATTAAATCGTCTAATTGAGTGTTCTGCGGTGTTACGTTCCTGCTTTTGACACTATATTTTGGATTCAAGCGCCTGTTCGAATGTCCTACTGTGTCGCGCTACTGCTCTGCATTCGGGATTCATTCGTCTGTTCGAATGTTCTGTTGTGTCGCGCTCCTGCTCCGCTGCTCTGTATTCATTATTCATTCGTCTGTTTGAGTGTTCTGCGGTGTTACGTTCCTGCTCTTCAGCTCTATATTCCGGATTCAAGCGCCTGTTCGAATGTCCTACTGTGTCTCGGTCCTGCTCCGCTGCTCTCTATTCAGGATTCATTCGTCTAATTGAGTGTTCTGCGGTGTTACGTTCCTGCTTTTCACTCTACATTCCGGATTCAAGCGCCTGTTCGAATGTGCTACTTTGTCGCGCTTCTGCTCTGTATTCGGGATTCATTCGTCTGTTCGAATGTTCTGTTGTGTCGCGCTCCTGCTCCGCTGCTCTGTATTCAGGATTCATTCGTCTGTTTGAGTGTTCTGCGGTGTTACATTCCTGCTCTTCAGATCTATATTCCGGATTCAAGCGCTTGTTTGAATGTTCTGTTATCTCGCGCTCCTGCTTCGCTATTCTGTATTCGGGATTCATTCGTCTGTTCGAATGTCCTACTGTGTCTCGCTCCTTCTCCGCTGCTCTGTATTCAGGATTCGTTCGTCTAATTGAGTGTTCTGCGGTGTTGCGTTCCTGCTCTTCAGCTCTATATTCCGGATTCAAGCGCCTGTTTGATGTTCTGTTGTGTCGCACTCCTGCTCCGCTATTCTGTATTCAGGATTCGTTCGTCTGTTCAAATGTTCTACTGTGTCTCGCTCCTACTCCGCTGCTCTGTATTCAGGATTCGTTCGTCTAATTGAGTGTTCTGCGGTGTTGCGTTTCTGCTCTTCAGCTCTATATTCCGGATTCAAGCGCCTGTTTGAATGTTCTGTTGTGTCGCCCTCCTGCTTCGCTGTTCTGTATTCAGGATTCATTCGTCTGTTTGAATGTTCTGCTGTGTTATGTTCTTGATTTTCAGTGCTATATTCCGGATACAACCGCCGCTTCGAATGTCCTACTGTGTCGCGCTCCTGCTCTGTATTCGGGATTTTTCGTCTGTTTGATGTACTGTTGTGTCGCACTCCTGCTACGCTATTCTGTATTCAGGATTCATTCGTCTGTTTGAATGTTCTACTGTATCTCGCTCCTACTCCGCTGCTCTGTATTCAGGATTCATTCGTCTGTTCGAATGTTCTACTGTGCCTCGATCCTGCTCCGCTGCTCTGTATTCAGGATTCGTTCGTCTAATTGAGTGTTCTGCGGTGTTGCGTTCCTGCTCTTCAGCTCTATATTCCGGATTCAAGCGCTTCTTTGAATGTTCTGTTATCTCGCGCTCCTGCTTCGCTATTCTGTATTCAAGATTCATTCGTCTGTTCGAATGTCCTACTGTGTCTCGCTCCTGCTCCGCTGCTCTGTATTCAGGATTCGTTCGTCTAATTGAGTGTTCTGCGGTGTTGCGTTCCTGGCTTTCAGCTCTATATTCCGGATTCAAGCGCTTGTTTGAATGTTCTGTTATCTCGCGCGCCTGCTTCGCTATTCTGTATTCAAGATTCATTCGTCTGTTCGAATGTGTTACTGTGTCTCGCTCCTGCTCCGCTGCTCTGTATTCAGGATTCGTTCGTCTTATTGAGTGTTCTGCGGTGTTGCGTTCCTGCTCTTCAGCTCTATGTTCCGGATTCAAGTGCCTGTTTGAATGTTCTGTTGTGTCGCCATCCTGCTCCGCTATTCTGTATATAGGATTCATTCGTCTGTTTGAATGTTCTGCGGTGTTATGTTCTTGATTTTCAGTGCTATATTCCGGATACAACCGCTGCTTCGAATGTCCTACTGTGTCGCGCTCCTGCTCTGTATTCGGGATTTTTCGTCTGTTTGATGTACTGTTGTGTCGCACTCCTGCTCCTCTATTCTGTATTCAGGATTCATTCGTCTGTTTGAATGTTCTACTGTGTCTCGCCCCTACTCCGCTGCTCTGTATTCAGGATTCATTCGTCTGTTCGAATGTTCTACTGTGCCTCGCTCCTGCTCCGCTGCTCTGTATTCAGGATTTAATCGTCTAATTGAGTGTTCTGCGGTGTTACAATCTTGATTTTCAGTGCTATATTCCGGATACAACCGCCGCTTCGAATGTCCTACTGTGTCGCGCTCCTGCTTTGTATTCGGGATTTTTCGTCTGTTTGATGTACTGTTGTGTCGCACTCCTGCTCCGCTATTCTGTATTCAGGATTCATTCGTCTGTTTGAATGTTCTACTGTGTCTCGCTCCTACTCCGCTGCTCTGTGTTCAGGATTCATTCGTATGTTCGAATGTTCTACTGTGCCTCGCTCCTGCTCCGCAGCTCTGTATTCAGGATTTAATCGTCTAATTGAGTGTTCTGCGGTGTTACGTTCTTGATTTTCAGTGCTATATTCCGGATACAACCGCCGCTTCGAATGTCCTACTGTGTCGCGCTCCTGCTCTGTATTCGGGATTTTTCGTCTGTTTGATGTACTGTTGTGTCGCACTCCTGCTCCGCTATTCTGTATTCAGGATTCATTCGTCTGTTTGAATGTTCTACTGTGTCTCGCTCCTACTCCGCTGCTCTGTATCAGGATTCATTCGTCTGTTTGAATGTTGTACTGTGTCTCGCTCCTACTCCGCTGCTCTGTATTCATGATTCATTCGTCTGTTCGAATGTTCTACTGTGCCTTGCTCCTGCTCCGCTGTTCTGTATTTAGGATTCATTCGTCTGTTTGAATGTTCTACTGTGTCTCGCTCCTACTCCGCTGCTCTGTGTTCAGGATTCATTCGTCTGTTCGAATGTTCTACTGTGCCTCGCTCTTGCTCCGCAGCTCTGTATTCAGGATTTAATCGTCTAATTGAGTGTTCTGCGGTGTTACGTTTTTGATTTTCAGTGCTATATCCCGGATACAACCGCCGCTTCGAATGTCCTACTGTGTCGCGCTCCTGCTCTGTATTCGGGATTTTTCGTCTGTTTGATGTAGTGTTGTGTCGCACTCCTGCTCCGCTATTCTGTATTCAGGATTCATTCGTCTGTTTGAATGTTCTACTGTGTCTCGCTCCTACTCCGCTGCTCTGTATTCAGGATTTAATCGTCTAATTGAGTGTTCTGCGGTGTTACGTTTTTGATTTTCAGTGCTATATCCCGGATACAACCGCCGCTTCGAATGTCCTACTGTGTCGCGCTCCTGCTCTGTATTCGGGATTTTTCGTCTGTTTGATGTACTGTTGTGTCGCACTCCTGCTCCGCTATTCTGTATTCAGGATTCATTCGTCTGTTTGAATGTTCTACTGTGTCTCGGTCCTACTCCGCTGCTCTGTATTCAGGATTCATTCGTCCGTTCGAATGTTCTACTGTGCCTCGCTCCTGCTCCGCTGCTCTGTATTCAGGATTTAATCGTCTAATTGAGTGTTCTGCGGTGTTACGTTTTTGATTTTCAGTGCTATATCCCGGATACAACCGCCGCTTCGAATGTCCTACTGTGTCGCGCTCCTGCTCTGTATTCGGGATTTTTCGTCTGTTTGATGTACTGTTGTGTCGCACTCCTGCTCCGCTATTCTGTATTCAGGATTCATTCGTCTGTTTGAATGTTCTACTGTGTCTCGGTCCTACTCCGCTATTCTGTATTCAAGATTCATTCGTCTGTTCGAATGTCCTACTGTGTCTCGCTCCTGCTCCGCTGCTCTGTATTCAGGATTCGTTCGTCTTATTGAGTGCTCTGCGGTGTTGCGTTCCTGCTCTTAAGCTCTATGTTCCGGATTCAAGCGCCTATTTGAATGTTCTGTTGTGTCGCCCTCCTGCTCCGCTGTTCTGTATTAAGGATTCATTCGTCTGTTTGAATGTTCTGCTGTGTTACGTTCTTGATTTTCAGTGCTATATTCCGGATACAACCGCTGCTTCGAATGACCTACTGTGTCGCGCTCCTGCTCTGTATTCGGGATTTTTCGTCTGTTTGATGTACTGTTGTGTCGCACTCCTGCTCCGCTATTCTGTATTCAGGATTCATTCGTCTGTTCGAGTATTCTACTGTGCCTCGCTCCTGCTCCGCTGCTCTGTATTCAGGATTCGTTCGTCTAATTGAGTGTTCTGCGGTGTTGCGTTCCTGCTCTTCAGCTCTATATTCCGGATTCAAGCGCTTGTTTGAATGTTCTGTTATCTCGCGCTCCTGCTTCGCTATTCTGTATTCGGGATTCATTCATCTGTTCGAATGTCCTACTGTGTCTCGCTCCTGCTCCGCTGCTCTGTATTCAGGATTCGTTCGTCTAATTGAGTGTTCTGCGGTGTTGCGTTCCTGCTCTTCAGCTCTATATTCCGGATTCAAGCGCTTGTTTGAATGTTCTGTTATCTCGCGCTCCTGCTTCGCTATTCTGTATTCAAGATTCATTCGTCTGTTCGAATGTCCTACTGTGTCTCGCTCCTGCTCCGCTGCTCTGTATTCAGGATTCGTTCGTCTTATTGAGTGCTCTGCGGTGTTGCGTTCCTGCTCTTCAGCTCTATATTCCGGATTCGAGCGCTTGTTTGAATGTTCTGTTATCTCGCGCGCCTGCTTCGCTATTCTGTATTCAAGATTCATTCGTCTGTTCGAATGTCCTACTGTGTCTCGCTCCTGCTCCGCTGCTCTGTATTCAGGATTCGTTCGTCTTATTGATTGCTCTGCGGTGTTGCGTTCCTGCTCTTAAGCTCTATGTTCCGGATTCAAGCGCCTATTTGAATGTTCTGTTGTGTCGCCCTCCTGCTCCGCTGTTCTGTATTAAGGATTCATTCGTCTGTTTGAATGTTCTGCTGTGTCACGTTCTTGATTTTCAGTGCTATATTCCGGATACAACCGCTGCTTCGAATGACCTACTGTGTCGCGCTCCTGCTCTGTATTCGGGAGTTTTCGTCTGTTTGATGTACTCTTGTGTCGCACTCCTGCTCCGCTATTCTGTATTCAGGATTCATTCGTCTGTTTGAATGTTCTACTGTGTCTCGCTCCTACTCCGCTGCTCTGAATTCAGGATTCATTCGTCTGTTCGAATGTTCTACTGTGCCTCGCTCCTGCTCCGCTGCTCAGTATTCAGGATTCAATCGTCTAATTGAGTGTTCTGCGGTGTTACGTTCTTGATTTTCAGTGCTATATTCCGGATACAACCGCCGCTTCGAATGTCCTACTGTGTCGCGCTCCTGCTCTGTATTCGGGATTTTTAGTCTGTTTCATGTACTGTTGTGTCGCACTCCTGCTTTGCTATGCTGTATTCAGGATTCATTCGTCTGTTTGAATGTTCTACTGTGTCTCGCTCCTTCTCCGCTGCTCTGTATTCAGGATTCATTCGTCTGTTCGAATGTTCTACTGTGCCTCGCTCCTGCTCCGCTGCTCTGTATTAAGGATTAAATCGTCTAATTGAGTGTTCTGCGGTGTTACGTTCCTGCTTTTGACACTATATTTTGGGTTCAAGCGCCTGTTCGAATGTCCTACTGTGTCGCGCTACTGCTCTGCATTCGGGATTCATTCGTCTGTTCGAATGTTCTGTTGTGTCGCGCTCCTGCTCCGCTGCTCTGTATTCATTATTCATTCGTCTGTTTGAGTGTTCTGCGGTGTTACGTTCCTGCTCTTCAGCTCTATATTCCGGATTCAAGCGCCTGTTCGAATGTCCTACTGTGTCTCGGTCCTGCTCCGCTGCTCTCTATTCAGGATTCATTCGTCTAATTGAGTGTTCTGCGGTGTTACGTTCCTGCTTTTCACTCTACATTCCGGATTCAAGCGCCTGTTCGAATGTGCTACTTTGTCGCGCTTCTGCTCTGTATTCGGGATTCATTCGTCTGTTCGAATGTTCTGTTGTGTCGCGCTCCTGCTCCGCTGCTCTGTATTCAGGATTCATTCGTCTGTTTGAGTGTTCTGCGGTGTTACATTCCTGCTCTTCAGATCTATATTCCGGATTCAAGCGCTTGTTTGAATGTTCTGTTATCTCGCGCTCCTGCTTCGCTATTCTGTATTCGGGATTCATTCGTCTGTTCGAATGTCCTACTGTGTCTCGCTCCTTCTCCGCTGCTCTGTATTCAGGATTCGTTCGTCTAATTGAGTGTTCTGCGGTGTTGCGTTCCTGCTCTTCAGCTCTATATTCCGGATTCAAGCGCCTGTTTGATGTTCTGTTGTGTCGCACTCCTGCTCCGCTATTCTGTATTCAGGATTCGTTCGTCTGTTCAAATGTTCTACTGTGTCTCGCTCCTACTCCGCTGCTCTGTATTCAGGATTCGTTCGTCTAATTGAGTGTTCTGCGGTGTTGCGTTTCTGCTCTTCAGCTCTATATTCCGGATTCAAGCGCCTGTTTGAATGTTCTGTTGTGTCGCCCTCCTGCTTCGCTGTTCTGTATTCAGGATTCATTCGTCTGTTTGAATGTTCTGCTGTGTTATGTTCTTGATTTTCAGTGCTATATTCCGGATACAACCGCCGCTTCGAATGTCCTACTGTGTCGCGCTCCTGCTCTGTATTCGGGATTTTTCGTCTGTTTGATGTACTGTTGTGTCGCACTCCTGCTACGCTATTCTGTATTCAGGATTCATTCGTCTGTTTGAATGTTCTACTGTATCTCGCTCCTACTCCGCTGCTCTGTATTCAGGATTCATTCGTCTGTTCGAATGTTCTACTGTGCCTCGCTCCTGCTCCGCTGCTCTGTATTCAGGATTCGTTCGTCTAATTGAGTGTTCTGCGGTGTTGCGTTCCTGCTCTTCAGCTCTATATTCCGGATTCAAGCGCTTCTTTGAATGTTCTGTTATCTCGCGCTCCTGCTTCGCTATTCTGTATTCAAGATTCATTCGTCTGTTCGAATGTCCTACTGTGTCTCGCTCCTGCTCCGCTGCTCTGTATTCAGGATTCGTTCGTCTAATTGAGTGTTCTGCGGTGTTGCGTTCCTGGCTTTCAGCTCTATATTCCGGATTCAAGCGCTTGTTTGAATGTTCTGTTATCTCGCGCGCCTGCTTCGCTATTCTGTATTAAAGATTCATTCGTCTGTTCGAATGTGTTACTGTGTCTCGTTCTGCTCCGCTGCTCTGTATTCAGGATTCGTTCGTCTTATTGAGTGTTCTGCGGTGTTGCGTTCCTGCTCTTCAGCTCTATGTTCCGGATTCAAGTGCCTGTTTGAATGTTCTGTTGTGTCGCCATCCTGCTCCGCTATTCTGTATATAGGATTCATTCGTCTGTTTGAATGTTCTGCGGTGTTATGTTCTTGATTTTCAGTGCTATATTCCGGATACAACCGCTGCTTCGAATGTCCTACTGTGTCGCGCTCCTGCTCTGTATTCGGGATTTTTCGTCTGTTTGATGTACTGTTGTGTCGCACTCCTGCTCCGCTATTCTGTATTCAGGATTCATTCGTCTGTTTGAATGTTCTACTGTGTCTCGCTCCTACTCCGCTGCTCTGTGTTCAGGATTCATTCGTATGTTCGAATGTTCTACTGTGCCTCGCTCCTGCTCCGCAGCTCTGTATTCAGGATTTAATCGTCTAATTGAGTGTTCTGCGGTGTTACGTTCTTGATTTTCAGTGCTATATTCCGGATACAACCGCCGCTTCGAATGTCCTACTGTGTCGCGCTCCTGCTCTGTATTCGGGATTTTTCGTCTGTTTGATGTACTGTTGTGTCGCACTCCTGCTCCGCTATTCTGTATTCAGGATTCATTCGTCTGTTTGAATGTTCTACTGTGTCTCGCTCCTACTCCGCTGCTCTGTGTTCAGGATTCATTCGTATGTTCGAATGTTCTACTGTGCCTCGCTCCTGCTCCGCAGCTCTGTATTCAGGATTTAATCGTCTAATTGAGTGTTCTGCGGTGTTACGTTCTTGATTTTCAGTGCTATATTCCGGATACAACCGCCGCTTCGAATGTCCTACTGTGTCGCGCTCCTGCTCTGTATTCGGGATTTTTCGTCTGTTTGATGTACTGTTGTGTCGCACTCCTGCTCCGCTATTCTGTATTCAGGATTCATTCGTCTGTTTGAATGTTCTACTGTGTCTCGCTCCTACTCCGCTGCTCTGTATCAGGATTCATTCGTCTGTTTGAATGTTGTACTGTGTCTCGCTCCTACTCCGCTGCTCTGTATTCATGATTCATTCGTCTGTTCGAATGTTCTACTGTGCCTCGCTCCTGCTCCGCTGTTCTGTATTTAGGATTCATTCGTCTGTTTGAATGTTCTACTGTGTCTCGCTCCTACTCCGCTGCTCTGTGTTCAGGATTCATTCGTATGTTCGAATGTTCTACTGTGCCTCGCTCTTGCTCCGCAGCTCTGTATTCAGGATTTAATCGTCTAATTGAGTGTTCTGCGGTGTTACGTTTTTGATTTTCAGTGCTATATCCCGGATACAACCGCCGCTTCGAATGTCCTACTGTGTCGCGCTCCTGCTCTGTATTCGGGATTTTTCGTCTGTTTGATGTAGTGTTGTGTCGCACTCCTGCTCCGCTATTCTGTATTCAGGATTCATTCGTCTGTTTGAATGTTCTACTGTGTCTCGCTCCTACTCCGCTGCTCTGTATTCAGGATTTAATCGTCTAATTGAGTGTTCTGCGGTGTTACGTTTTTGATTTTCAGTGCTATATCCCGGATACAACCGCCGCTTCGAATGTCCTACTGTGTCGCGCTCCTGCTCTGTATTCGGGATTTTTCGTCTGTTTGATGTACTGTTGTGTCGCACTCCTGCTCCGCTATTCTGTATTCAGGATTCATTCGTCTGTTTGAATGTTCTACTGTGTCTCGGTCCTACTCCGCTGCTCTGTATTCAGGATTCATTCGTCCGTTCGAATGTTCTACTGTGCCTCGCTCCTGCTCCGCTGCTCTGTATTCAGGATTTAATCGTCTAATTGAGTGTTCTGCGGTGTTACGTTTTTGATTTTCAGTGCTATATCCCGGATACAACCGCCGCTTCGAATGTCCTACTGTGTCGCGCTCCTGCTCTGTATTCGGGATTTTTCGTCTGTTTGATGTAGTGTTGTGTCGCACTCCTGCTCCGCTATTCTGTATTCAGGATTCATTCGTCTGTTTGAATGTTCTACTGTGTCTCGCTCCTACTCCGCTGCTCTGTATCAGGATTCATTCGTCTGTTTGAATGTTGTACTGTGTCTCGCTCCTACTCCGCTGCTCTGTATTCATGATTCATTCGTCTGTTCGAATGTTCTACTGTGCCTCGCTCCTGCTCCGCTGTTCTGTATTTAGGATTCATTCGTCTGTTTGAATGTTCTGCTGTGTTATGTTCTTGATTTTCAGTGCTATATTCCGGATACAACCGCTGCTTCGAATGTCCTACTGTGTCGCGCTCCTGCTCTGTATTCGGGATTTTTCGTCTGTTTGATGTACTGTTGTGTGGCACTCCTGCTCCGCTATGCTGTATTCAGGATTCATTCGTCTGTTTGAATGTTCTACTGTGTCTCGCTCCTAGTCCGCTGCTCTGTATTCAGGATTCATTCGTCTGTTCGAATGTTCTACTGTGCCTCGCTCCTGCTCCGCTGTTCTGTATTCAGGATTTAATCGTCTAATTGAGTGTTCTGCGGTGTTACGTTCTTGATTTTCAGTGCTATATTCCGGATACAACCGCTGCTTCGAATGTCCTACTGTGTCGCGCTCCTGCTCTGTATTCGGGATTTTTCGTCTGTTTGATGTACTGTTGTGTCGCACTCCTGCTCCGCTATTCTGTATTCATGATTCATTCGTCTGTTTGAATGTTCTACTGTGTCTCGCTCCTACTCCGCTGCTCTGTATTCAGGATTCATTCGTCTGTTCGAATGTTCTACTGTGCCTCGCTCCTGCTCCGCAGCTCTGTAATCAGGATTCAAGCGTCTAATTGAGTGTTCTGCGGTGTTACGTTCCTGTTTTTCACACTATATTTTGGATTCAAGCGCCTGTTCGAATGTCCTACTGTGTCGCGCTACTGCTCTGTATTCGGGATTCGTTTGTCTATCCGAATGTTCCGTTGTGTCGCGCTCCTGCTCCGCTGCTCTGTGTTCAGAATTCATTCGTCTAATTGAGTGTTCTGCGGTGTTGCGTTCCTGCTACGCTGCTCTGTACTCAGGATTCATTCGTCTAATTGTGTGTTCTGCGGTGTTGCCTTCCTGCTCTTCAGCTCTATATACCGAATTCAAGCTCCTGTTCGAATTTCCTACTGTGTCGCGCTCCTGCTCTGCATTCGGGATTCATTCGTCTGTTCGAATGTTCTGTTGTGTCGCGCTCCTGCTCCGGTGCTCTGTATTCATTATTCATTCGTCGGTTTGAGTGTTCTGCGGTGTTACGTTCCTGCTCTTCAGCTCTATATTCCGGATTCAAGCGCCTGTTCGAATGTCCTACTGTGTCTCGCTCCTGCCCCGCTGCTCTCTATTCAGGATTCAATCGTCTAATTGAGTGTTCTGCGGTGTTACGTTCCTGCTTTTCACTCTATATTCCGGATTCAAGCGCCTGTTCGAATGTGCTACTGTGCCGCGCTCCTGCTCTGTATTCGGGATTCATTCGTCTGTTCGAATGTTCTGTTGTGTCGCGCTCCTGCTCCGCTGCTCTGTATTCAGGATTCATTCGTCTGTTTGAGTGTTCTGCGGTGTTACATTCCTGCTCTTCAGATCTATATTCCGGATTCAAGCGCTTGTTTGAATGTTCTGTTATCTCGCGCTCCTGCTTCGCTATTCTGTATTCAGGATTCATTCGTCTGTTCGAATGTCCTACTGTGTCTCGCTCCTGCTCCGCTGCTTTGTATTCAGGATTCGTTCGTCTAATTGAGTGTTCTGCGGTGTTGCGTTTCTGCTCTTCAGCTCTATATTCCGGATTCAACCGCCTGTTTGATGTTCTGTTGTGTCGCACTCCTGCTCCGCTATTCTGTATTCAGGATTCATTCGTCTGTTCAAATGTTCTACCGTGTCTCGCTCCTACTCCGCTGCTCTGTATTTAGGAATCATTCGTCTAATTGAGTGTTCTACCGTGTTGCGTTCGGATGTTTTACTGTGTCGCGCTCCTGTTCGAATGTCCTACTGTGTCTCGCTCCTGCTGCGCTGCTCTCTGTTCAGGATTCAATCGTCTAATTGAGTGTTCTGCGGTGCTACGTTCCTGCTTTTCACTCTATATTCCGAATTCAAGCAATGAATGTTCTGTTATCTCGCGCTCCTGCTTCGCTATTCTGTATTCAGGATTCATTCGTCTGTTCGAATGTCCTACTGTGTCTCGCTCCTGCTCCGCTTCTCTGTATTCCGGATTCGTTCGTCTAATTGAGTGTTCTGTTGTGTCGCACTCCTGCTCCGCTATTCTGTATTCAGGATTCCTTCGTCTGTTCTCTGTTGTGTGGCCGAATGTCCTACGGTGTTGCGTGCCTGCTCTTCAGCTCTATATTCCGGATTCAAGTGCCTGTTTAAATGTTCTATTGTGTTGCACTCCTGCTCCGCTATTCTGTATTCAGGATTCATTCGTCTGTTCGAATGTTCTACTGTGTCTCGCTCCTGCTCCGCTGCTCTGTATTCAGGATTCATTCGTCTGTTTGAGTGTTCTGCGGTGTTACATTCCTGCTCTTCAGATCTATATTCCGGATTCAAGCGCCTGTTTAAATGTTCTGTTGTGTGGCGCTTCTGCTCCGCTGCTCTGTATTCGGGATTCATTCGTCTGTTTGAGTGTTCTACGGTGTTACATTTCTGCTCTTTAGCTCTTTATTCCCAAATCAAACATCTATTTGATTTCTGTAGCTCTGTAAAGTAGGTTCTGTCGTCTAGTGGAATGTGCAAAACTGTCACGAGTTCTTTCTTCATTGCGGTACTATAAATTTAAGCTGTGTAGTTCTGCAGTATAGTCAGCGTTCCTCCGTCTATTATTTTCTTAATTTTGACTATATTGTCGTCGGCTTCATTCGATTCAAGCATTGCGACGTCTGCGATTGCCTCAATATTCTTGGCATTTTCAAAAATCATTAAAAAATATTATAGAAATAAAAAATATACTAAAATATTATATTAATAAATTAAGTAATAATAATATAATTAAATTATGCGTATTATTTAAAAAAGGATTTCGTGAAGACACCTCGTCAAATAAAAAATTTTCCCATGCAAGTACTTGATTCTGATCCTTCAGTTTGTATGGCAGCTATATACTATAGTGACCCAATCTGAACAATTTCTTCGGAGATTACAGTTTTGCCGTAGAAAATACTTCATGCCAAATTTCGTAAACATATCTCTTCAAATGATAAAATTTTCCATGCAAGCACTTGATTCCGATGATACAGTTTGTATAGCGGCTATATACTATAGTAATCCAATCTATACAATTTCTTCGGAGATTACAATTTTGCCTTAGAAAATAACTTATGAAAAATTTCGTGAAGACACCTCGTCAAATAAAAAAGTTTCCCACACAATTACTTAATTCCGATTGTTCAGTTTGTTTAGCAGCTATATGCTATAGTGGTCCGATATCCGTTCCGACAAATGAACAGCTTCTTAGTGAGAAAAGGACAGGTGCAAACTTTTAGATCGATGGCTTAAAAACTGAGGGACTATTTTGTATATATACAGACAGACGGACATGGCTAAATCAACTCAGCTCATCATACTGATTATTTATGTATATATTTTATAGGGTCTCCGACATTTCCTTCTGGGTGTTACAAACTTCGTGGCAAACTTAATATACCCTGTTCAGGGTATAAAAATAAGTTTGAAGCCTCCTTAGTTGGGGGACCTAAACTTATGTTTCTCAGATCAGTGGAATATAATTCACTACTCCACCTGACGGTTGGGATTTAAAACGGCATCCTCCGAATTCGCGGTCAAAATTTATTTTACATCAAAAAGATACGTACCTTTAAACGCGAATAACTCGAAAGCCAAGTTTCCCGCAACTATATCTATATATATTCTTGATTTGGTGGACCTCCTCTATGCCCGTAATTATTTGTTTTGGTCATTAAAAGTTTTGATAACATCTGAAAATAAAAAGCGGTCGCACATATGCTTATATATACATACAAGGTGCGTTCCAAACTAAACAGTAAACAAGTAACAAAGTAAACTCTAGTGGCGCCATCTATATGTCGACTAGTGCGATAGAATCTGCTATCGACTTCCAGTAAAAATTTCATAACATTTCATCTTTTGGAAGTGAAGTTATTGCGTTTTAAGTGTCAGTATGTTCTTGTCATCGGTCCGAAAATGAGCTTCGAACAAAGAGCCAACATTAAATTTTGTTTTAAAATTGGTAAAACTTTTACCGAAACGTTTTGATTGATAAAACAAGTTTATGGCGACGATTGCCCATCCCGTAGCAAAATGCACGAGTGGTTTCAACGTTTTCAAAGTGGTCGTGAGGACATAAATGAAAAATGAGCCTAAACCCAAAAAATCGCGCCTGGAGAAGTCAAAAGTGAAGACAATGCTGAATTATTTTTATGATTCCAAGGGTATTGTCCACAAAGAATTTGTCGCACCCGGCCAAAACGTTAATGCGGTATTCTACCTTGGAGTTTTGAAGCTTCAGTAATTGAACCAATCACAGATGTTTGCGATAGATAAGATTGGTTCCTTGGCAATGCTGTCCCTTCGCACATCCGAAAGCGACCAATCAGAAGCGTAAGCAAACATGAAATAAAATATTTCGGTCAGTGGAATCTTAACGTTTTCAAACCGTAGAGAGACCACCATTGCTGACCTGTGTATGTGACACAGTTTCTTCGTTAAAATTGAACCTTGCTCTTCCGCAAAAGTTATACATTTTTCCCTGGAGTTCAATTTTTCGAATGGCAATGTACGTGCTTTTTATCTCATTCACTACTACGTCTTCGTACTACACCGCGACTTTTGGGTGCTTCATTCCCGTCTAAATATCAATACATATATATGTATCTTAAAAGTATTCTTAAAAATACGCGTTATATTACAATATATAACAACAATACATACCAAATTTGCACTCATTTGTAAGTTTTTTTTACACGTATTCAATAACGTGTAGAATATAAAAAATATTAAAATATTTAACTTTGGAAATTCTCACAAATTCACTTTGAATCGCCAGTTATGGAATTAATAGAAAAACCAAAAAAGCAGCGGTATTTTGTCAAAGTAACAACTAAAATACCCGTTAAAAAAAGTATGTGTTAAATAGAAAGAGTTATACCCTCCTAGACATTTAGTTTTTCGCTTAAAACTATTTTCTGAATTGGCGGTTTAAAAAAACAATGCTGGTCGATCCAAGATCAAGGTGCTCATAGTTCTTTCGCGTCGTACTACTTTCTGCATTGGCGGCCTTTGGCCGCGCTTCAAAAAAATAACCCTGGTCGGTACAACACCAAGATTTATCGAGAGAAGTGAAATACTGAAATATTTAACATAACCCATCACAGGATTATGTATTCTTTATTTGCGTTATAATCTTTCTCCTTTTGGCTATTTTTGTTCGTTAGCAAAATATGGATATGGTAACACTTATTATACATATGTTTACATGCAACAATTTTGTTATTGTATAAATGAGTCATATTAAAGAAAACTTTAATTACGATCTAAAGCTATTTGTGCACAATTTATGATTAAATAAATGTGTACAAATTATTTAGTGATGCTTTAGTGGATATACTTGTAATATTATATTAAATAATATAAGTGTAAAATTCATAATGCATAGAAAAATAACATACTTTAATTTGTGAATTTTCAGACTTTAAATGCGAATATTTCGAAAACTATAAGTCTCCTGCGGCTATTATATTATATATTAAACAGTGTATTTATTCCTGATCTGGAGAATATCCTCTCTCTGCCCATACTCATTTTATCCCCGAATTCAGGGGATGCTATACTAATGCCCAGCAAAAAGTAAGTAGATTTTAAGGGGAAAAACTAACGATACTATCGATTGTATTTTTTTAAACTATCAAAACTATCGAGTGGTCCGACTATCGATAGTTTTGCCGCTCTACTGTAGATAGATAGATTAATATGAGGTTTTGCACCGCGATCTAGGGTCTATTGTGTCCTCTCCTCCAACATATGCATTCCCAAAGTCCTAGCACCCTGACAAGTCCCAGAAACCTGCTGGGTACTATTGAGGAAATGTGATCCCTGTCCACATAAATGGAACCAAGGGCCTTGAGTCTGCGTCTACAAATTGCAGTGCAATCTAGAATCAAGTGTTCTAGTGTTTCCGGCCCTATGTCGCAGAACCGGCAGATTTCACAAGAAGCTATGCCAATGCTAGACAGATGTTTCTTGAGCCTGCAGTGCCTAGTGTAGAGAACGAGAAGAAGCCGGAGTTTGTCTCTGGAGATTTTTATCATAGCCCTGAACCTGGCTAGATTGTACCCTTCCAGTAGCAGTTTAGCATGGTGCATCCCTGTTGCTTGTTGCCAATGACTTTCTCTGCTCCCTCTCTCCTACGTGCAGATCAGTTCCTTTATTGTGTTAGACCCCTCTGCGATGCATGGTTCTGGCCTCGTTACCGGCTACCCTTATATGCCCCGGCACACAGAGCAGGTGTATACGGTTGCAAGCTGATAGGCGGTTCAGCATACCTATGCATTCCTTCACTAATAGCGATTGAATCTCATACGCTGAGATCGCTTTTAGCGCAGTTTGGCTGTCGCTGAGTATAGCGGTATTCTTATTACGATAGTTGCGTTGGCGATTTATTACTGTACACTGACTTATGGCAAATACTTCTTCCTGAAAAATGCTCGGGAAACAACCCATGGGTATGGAAAGCTTTGTATGCGGTCCCGCAATGCCTGCTCCAATTCCTTCCGGTGTTTTTGAGCCGTCAGTGTACCACTGAATAGTGCTGCCTCTCAGCAGTTTGTCGAGTGTGGAATCGCTCCAGTCCGCCTTACTGCCGAGAGTAATTTTAAACTTTCTTGTAAAGTTTACTCTCTTCGTTACGCCGTCTCTTGGAAGACGGGCCAGTGGCGTATTATCCTCTAAGGCCCTCATTTGTTGAGACGAGATTAACTTCCATTTTCCACGCCCCTCTGCTGTCATAAGCATCATGGTATGCTTCGCAGTCTAACAACTAAGTGCTATATCGCAGAGAGTGTTCTCAAATTTCCCTCTTTCCTCTGTGTCAGTCTTACCCCTGGCCAGAGCCTTGTGCAGTCTGGCTGCCTCTGGGGTTGAAAAGACATTTTACAGAATTTCCTGAAACTACTAGTTTTTGCAGACCTAATTTCCTTATTGTAAGTTGTTAGGTGCTGCCTATATTTCTCCTAGTTGCCAGTTCTTTTGGCTTTGTTGAAAAACCTGCGAACCGATTTTCTGAGCACCGAGAGTTTACTGGACCAGCAAAAGCAGCCTTGTCTTCTGGTGGTTGTCTTTAGTGGGCAACCGCAATGGTACGCTTCTATTATCAACTGTTTCGTCGCAGTCAGCCTGCTCTCTAGTCCTAGCGGCGTAGCACCGCTCCCTACCTGCATCACTCTACTAATGTTTAACCCTAAGGTCTCTCTGAAAACAACCCAGTTTCTATTTCTAGGAATTCGAACTGACAGAAGGTCCCTAACCTCCACCTTCAGTGCGAACCGTATGATCCTGTGATCTGACATGGAGGGCTCTTTTGATACCCTCCACTGTAAGATCAGCCCAAACGTTAGCTCATTGCACAAAGTTATGTCAAGGACCCCCTTCTGGTACTGGTCGTAAATCCACATTCTCAATGCTTAAATTATTACTTATAATGAATTCAAGAAGAGACTCACACCCTTGGGTTGCAGTCCATGCTGCCCCACTCGTTGTGGTGCGCATTGACATCGTAACCCAGCATGAGGACGAGCTTGTTTCTCCTGCAGTATTCCATTAGATGGTGAATTGCGGTGTGGGGTGCTGTGGCTGTCTCCCCTGGGAAGTAGGCCGCTGAAATCAATATCGTTCCTAATCAGTACACAAGACCGGGGACTATCACATGAGAGATCCCAGACTACCTTGCTTCTTCTTGTATTGAGGCCCCTGAACTCCTCTTTAAAGACTTACGGCTCCTGGATTAATAGGATACCCAGGTTATTCGATAGGAACCTGGGCAACTTCTCTTTGGGCATTTTCGGTCACAGGACTGGTTCCAGGATTCTGCCCCTTCAGCCCTTCTAGGAGCTCCTGTGTGGAGGGCTCCCTTTCATTCGCCATAGCACCGTTGTTCAGTATTCCTACTGCGACAGCTGTAGCACCTTTCACAACAGTAGCAGTTGCAGCCTGCTCGAGTTTACCGGTACCGGACTGAGTGGGCGCCTCATCCACCAGCATTTCCTCCTCTGCCGTATCTTCCGCGGGTGGGTTTTTAGGCCTCCAAGGTCTCATTACCACACTGCTGAACTTAAAGTTCAGTCTTCGATACTGCTGTCAACAACCCTCCAAGCCGAGGTACTGAGACCATCCTTTTGGTTTCGTACGAGACCAAGCGCAAACTCGTAGGATTTTCCTGCGCTCCTGGAAAGAAACACAGTCATGCTGTGCATAGAGGCTATATTTTCAACCCTCTTCGCACATAGGATCGGGCCTCTTCATCCGTCAAGCTGCGGACCGATCTCCGCAAGCCAGGTGGTCGTCTTTTCGTCCTTGCAGCCGACTAGAAGCATTCCTGATCTGAAAAATACACCATGGAATGAGCCGATGTAACCACACCCATTATATACCTCATCCATGATGTTGTCTTGCAGCGCTGCCAGTTCTTCTGACCCCAAGACCTCCACCGGGTAATTGCGAGGCAGCTCCGCCATCCGGATGACTTTAAGGGCTTCCGAGTATTTGCGCTTCGATTACGTTTTTGCCTCTTTGAACTTGGGGGTTCTTGAGGCGTTATCTGTTCGCTCTTTCGTTTCGCGGTTTGTCCTGTTGCGTTCAGTGGTTCCGCCCTTTTGCTTTTTCGTTTCCCAGATGGGGTTGCATTGACCCGGCTGCGCCTCTGCTTCCCGCGACGTACGTAGCGTTCGCTCCTGCGTATTTTTTCGCGGCCGGAGATGGGTTGCTGCCCCTGCTCCAGCATGAGGAAAGCTTCCATGCTTGCTCCGGGGATTTACCGTCTGGCAAGTGCCTGAGGTACCATTTCAGAGTGGCCCCGCTCATGCCCCTCCTGCGTGGATCGTCTGGGCCACCCGGGCATCTCGCTGCTGGTTCTGGGGACATTCTCCCCCCCGCTTCCCCTTCCTCTTGCGCGCACCTTCTGACACATTCCGTTTGGGTTCGTCTACTTCCGAGCAGCTGAGCCTGCTTGAAGAAGTTGTTGTGGGGTCCACAACCGCATCACTTGCACCCGTCGCAGTAGACGCCTTTTGAGTGCCGCTGCATGTCGTCATCATCTCGCGCGTGCTCCTCGAACAGTGGGCGCTCTTATGCCGAAAGAGCGTCCAGGAAGCTGAACTTGCGCCTAGCTCCTGGACCACTCTTTCCTGCAACGGACGCATTTCAGTCTAATGTTGTTGTCGTTGTCGTTTTTGGTGATTGCTGTTGTTGTCGTCGTTGTTGCTCCGTGGTTTGAGTTTTTTGTAATTCTTTGTTGTGATTTGTTGTCATACTGGTTGTTACGACCCTTGGCTCAACAAGGTGCGCTTCCGGGTCGATTCTGTTAATGGAGAACACGAAGGTCCGCCGCGCCAGAGCCCCGTGACAAGGTATGGCCACAGTTACTTCCCAAGGCGGCCCGGTGTTGGGAAGGCTCCGTTAACCCTTAATAACCTAGAGTTTCAATTTTGATACCAATCTTTTAAACCGAATGTTCACAGTATTATTAGTTTTTTTTTTATAGGTTGGTTGTACGTATTTTACTGTTGTATAATATTTTTTCCAACGAAATTAAAAAAAAAATCAAATGTCATTATTGTTTTATTTTATCTATGACATATTACTCGTTCCTTCTAAAAGACCCCGGACAGGTGTACAAGTACTACCCTCTACTGAAGTGCGTTGCGATTGTATTGGTCATGAAAAAATATTTGTGGATTCTGGAAATAAGTGTAAATTTAATAATTGTCGGAAACTGACCTCCTGGTTCTGTAAAAAGTGTAAAGTGTCGTTATGCGATAACAAAAACAATCAATGTTTCGCATTATATCATGCATAGGTATATCTGATTTCTTTATGGTGTTAATGCCTGAAGTATCAAAATTGATACCTGATACCTGTCTTTTTTTTCTAAATAAATATGTAAAATAAATATTGCTATTTTACCCTTCATCTAGACCCTCAAACAAACACAGTAATATTAAAAATAAATCACTTTCGTAAATCAGGCTACTAAGGGTTAAAATACAGCCGAATTTACCCCCTGGCTGCAAATCGTCCAAGGGGCACAGGAATCGCATGACACCCTGTATTAGGAGGTGGCAGGTCTTGGTCATCGTTTTCTTGTAGCCCCTGGGCAACCTGTATGAGGAGTGCTTTACGGAACCCCTCACACTTGTTGAGAAGGACAGGAAGTCGTTACGATTAAGGCCCTGTACCACGTCAAGGTGTCTGCCATTCGCAGGAGCGTTCTACTGTAAGATGGGTATCTGTTAGCAAACGTGTTAACTACTTGTACTTGTTCACTCGTGTATAAGTTAAAAAATTTGTTACTTTTGTTCAGCGAGTGGAAAAAAAGTAACCCATTGCCCCTTGGATGTTCAATGTCTTTCCCCCTCTATCCAATTACAATTATAGCAGATTGTATCTTTCAATGATACCTCTTCTATGAGTATCCTTTTGGTTAGCATTATGGAATATATTGGTTACCGTATCTGTTAACAGTCTGCTAGATGTAACAAATGATCGTGTTACCGGATATGTTAGCCATTTGTTACCTCTGCTATTAACATATGTTAGCGAATGAGTTACCTATGTGTTGTTCATAATTGTTTTCTGCTAACCAAAACAATAACTCTTATTGTAATTGATATTGCTGTTATGAACAACACCTAGGTAACTCATTCGTTGCATTGTTACCTCTAACATACAAACATGTTAGAGCATTTGTTAGCAGTGACAAGAATATCTGTTACTTTATTTTGATCGAAGTGGTGCTCTATTGGTCAGCCATCTGTTACCTCTAACAAATTCATATGTTAGCATTCCAATTCTTTTAAATAAAATTCAGTAGTTTTATAGTTTTGCAACATGTTGCTATAGAGTATAATAGTTTTATTCACCTAACGGTTGTTTGTATCATCGAAAGTTAATCGAGTTAGATATAGGGTATATCAAAACATAGTATAAAACAAGGTCACTTTCTCTGTCCCTATATCCTTATGTATGCTTAAATCTTTCAAACTTCGCAACGGATGTTGATTTGATTTTGATGATATTATTGTATATCCTAAAGTTAACCCGCACTTATAGTAATGATAAGTACATAAGGTTAGATAAGATTAGATTAAATAAAACCATAATTTATGAATTGGAATTTTCTATTAAATAGAATAGGATAAAAAAATTAGTTTTATAAATAGATAATCATGGGCTGATCGAAGCTTCTTATGTCTTTTCAAAAATTAACAAAATGATGGCCTCAGGAAATTTTTTTCTAAATTTTTGGGAAAAAATCAGTTGGTCTTAAAAAATCGAAATCGATCAGGCCCGAGTTTATTGTGTATTCTAAAATCTGTATAAATTTCTTTAAAATCTACTAAGTGGTTTTCGATTAACAGTTGTCACCAGTTTAAAAACCATAGTTTTGAGAAAAACGCATTTAAAGTTTCACCTACCTGCTCCCGAGCGCTTTGAAGTTCCCGAGCGCGCTTTGTTATTTGTCGAATAACTCAAAAAGTAATTATCGGATCAACTTGAAATTTTCAAAGAATATTTTCAAGATATTACACTTAACGAAAATTCTGACTACCCTAACCCCTTAAGGTCTTGGTTAAAATTTAGAGTTTGATCAATGTAATTTAAGGAAATTATTTTCGAAAATCGTGATTTATGGTGAGGTATGTATGTTCAGAAAAAGAACTCAATAGAATAGGTATAGGTTGTTGATGACTGTTGATTTCCTTTTTTTTTATAAGCACGAATAGCACATTATTTTTTGTATTTTGAATCTTATAAAAATCGTAGTTTAAGTTAAGGTATTTCAGTTAAAAAAAGTACTGAATAAGAATAAGTAATCTTTTGTTGATTTATGATTTATGATTTCTAAATGGCAAGTAATAATAATATCGCAATTTGTGCATAGGTAATCATAAATATAGAACTGAGTAAATTTAGTACAGAAATTATAAAGTCATGTCTGGAACACGTGATCGTTCGAGCATGGGTCGTAGTACAGTGAATGCCAGAAGAGTACGTTCAGCAAGACATAAAGATTCGTCAACGGAACGTGATGATCGCCTCAGTAAGGCTCGAAATAGATATGGAGCTGAGAGAGAAAGAGAATCTTCAGTATTGCATGAGGTTCGCCGCAGCCGAGATAGGGTAAACATCGAATATAGAGAGCCGCAGAATCGTCAGCAAATAAAAAAAATTCTGCCATGAATTGCGATCCTTTGATTTCTTACAAGGACGATCGTATAGTATCAATAGGTACTATGTCGGTAGTGTGTGAATATTGCTTGGCATTGAAATTCAAGGACGAATCGAAAGGCATGTGTTGCTTACAGGGAAAAGTCAAATAAGAAGAAATTCTTCTTCCACCTGAACCGATTCACTCTCTTCTTACGGGTGATCATCAGAAATCCAAACAATGAGCAATATATGCCGTTATAATAACGCATTTCAAATGACCTCTTTTAAGAGTAAGCAAGTCGTTGAGCATGGGTTTATGCCTATATTTAAAATTTAAGGGGAAGTGTACCACTTAGCTAAGAGCTTGCTACTCTTTCGACCCGATGAGCTAAAATTTCTGCAAATATATTTTATTGCAGATCCCGGTACACAAGCATCTACGCGGTGTTCAAGTATCGGACAGCCAATAGAGAGATATAGAGATTTGATTAGATTTCTCCAAGATATGTTATATTCTCATAATTGCTACATACAATCTTACGAAACTGCGATTGAGAATGTTCCAGCAGATACTCTTGTCTTTAATGTCGTAATCCATGCAAATAAAGTTTTTGTTGGAGAACACAGAGGACGATACAATTTGACAAAAAAGAATATTCCATAGTCGTGATGATAATTTGCAAAAAATTTAAGAAATAAATAGATCTTATGACGGCTTACAATATCTATTGATGCTATGTGGTGGAGAAAATGGTTATGTCATTAATATTTCATAAGTTGACCTAATCGGTACACCTCTGCGTAAAACAGAGTCAAGTATAAACTAATATAGTAAAAATAATCAAACTAAGTTAAGAGCCGAAAAAAACGTCCACCTTCAGGATGCTTTACAGGCGAATGAACACCGTAACGGCATTGGGCAGTTGGTTATACTACCTTCATCATTTGCAGGTGCACCTCGATATTTACACAAAAAATCGCAAGACGCAAACCTGATTTATTTATAACTGCAACATGGAACCAAAATTGTCCGGAAATCAAAGAAAATATTAACACCAATTTAACTCCACAAGACAGATACGATATAGTTAATAGAGTTTTCCATTTAAAAGTACAGAAACTCCTGCATCTCATTAACAAGTCTCATATATTCGTTGCGCCGCGCTGTCATATGTACACAATAGAATGGCAGAAATGTGGCTTGCCACATCTACACCTGCTGGTGTGGTTAGTGAACAAAATTAGACCCAACCAAATTGACAGGGTCATTTCAGACAACGATGAAGATCCAATTCTGTACGAAATCGTAAAGAAACATGTGGTATATGGCCCTTGCAGGACTTTAAGCCCGAATTCTCCATGTATACGAAATTCTAAATGCAGTAAAAAGTTTTCGAAATTGTTCCAAACACAAACAAGTACTAGCGATGACGGATATCCCAAATATCGTCGATGACCGCCACAACAGGGAGGGCAAAATGCTACCGTCCGAAATATATGATATTGATAACCGATGGATCGTTCCCTATACTTCGTGCCTTTTGATTTTTGATGCCCACACCAACGTAGAGTTGTGCAATTCGATATGTTACTAAGTACATTAATAAAGACAGTGATCAAGCCACTTTTACTTTTTATATGGAGTATTTTATCATTCGATCATTTATATCAACAATTAATAACAGTAAATAGAAATTGTTTTCCCTTATTACCCTGGGAAGTATAGGAAAAACAGTTTTAATCAATCTGTTTTTAAAAAAAGTAAGATCTACTGGAAAAATTGCGTTTGCTGTTGCATCTTTCGGCATTACCGCTACGCTTTTGAAAGGACAATGCGCGATTTGCACAACAAAAATTCACCTATGAGTGGATGTACAATTCTGTTCTCCGGAGATTTCCGTCAACTCCTACCAATTGAGACTCAGAGAACTCGTGCTGGCGAAATAAATGCTTCCCTAAACCTTTGGCCACATGTCAATAAATTAGAGCTTAAAACTAATATGAGAGTGTCGTCATTCTCACGTGAGAACAAAGTATTTCAAGAGATGCTGCTAAAAGTTGGCAATGGAGAGTTAACACAAAGTGGGGAAAGGATTAACCTAGAAAACCTTTGTGTTTTGATAGACAACATCCAAGAGTTAGTTAATAATGTCTATCTTGACATTGATAACATGATTTATGAGACAATATCTTGGTTTAAAGAAATAGCGATTCTGTCACCAACTAACGAACAAGTAGATTAAGTAAATAACTTGATTCTTTCAAAGATCGATGTACCGGCGAATATATACTACTCAGTCGATACTGTTCTCGATTTGGAAGAAGCTGTTCATTTTCCTACAGATTTTCTAAACTCTCTGAACCCCTCCTCACAAAATGGTGTTGAAAATATGTTGTCCTGTTATAATATTAAGAAACATGAATCCACCTTAACTTTGCAATGGCACTCGTTTTATGGTAAAGTCATTGAAAACTTTTATAATAGAGCGCACAATACTCACAGGATGGGGTAAGAGAGAAGATAATAATAATAATAATAATAACCCAACGATTACCCTCCTCCCGTCCAACCGACGCGAGGGGCGCAATCCGCATACGTGCGGAATTAGCCGAGTCAGAAAAGGCAAGAGAGTTTTTTAAGTGTTGAGATCTAAAACTGCTCAGCTACAGAAACAAAAATTTCAACAGCTAAGATCTAAAGTTACAATATAATAAATTGTTACATTTTCATTTATTAAGAAAAAACAATAAAGTCTTTTTAATTTTGAAAAGTGAGTCAGATAAGTCAAATGTGCTGGAATGAGAATTAAAATCATGACATATACGGCGGAATGGCTCGTTTAGTTCTAAATTTGATCTACAGGATTTTAACAGTAAAGGTCTAAACTGCCTCGAACGGCGAACCGAGATATTAAATTTAATTTCAGACAGGAGAAAAGAACTGCAAACAGTTCCATTCAAAAGTTTCACTAAGAATGTTATGCCAAGCATTTCCCTACGACTAGAAAATGTAGGTAGATTAATAAGTTTTAAACGACTAGTGTATGGAGGTAGAATTACCCTAGCATCCCATCGGAAATGCGCTAAGGCGAAAAGTAAAGATTGTTTTTGAACCGACTCTAACTTGTCAGAATGGATTTGGTAGCTAGGGTTCCATACCACAGAGCCATATTCCAATATAGGTCTTACCAAAGTTGTATAAAGTGTTTAAGTAATATACGGATCTCTAAATTCTTTAGACCAACGTTTAACAAAACTGAGGACAGCTTTTGCTTTCAAGACCATGGTATCAATATGAAGACTGAAATTAAGCTTAGGGTCCATATTAACTCCCAAATCAACATAGTTTAAAACTTGCTCTAGAATATGGTGTTTTATTACATAAGAAGAGGGGTGCACAGATCTACGGGAAAAGCACAGCGTCTTACATTTATTGAGATTCAATGGCAAATCATTTCTATCACACCATGTTATCAAATTGTTTAAGTCTGTTTGCAACAGACACCTTTCCTCACTTCAAGTGTATGGTTTAAAAAGCTTTACATCGTCAGCGTATAATAAAATCTTTGAGAATTCTATTACTGAAGAGATATCGTTAATAAACAACAAGAACAGAATCAGGCCAAGATGACTACCTTGCGGAACACCAAAAGAAACATTAATTGTATCTGAAGGTGTATCCTCAAATATCACTCGTAGTGTTCTATTATAAAGATAGGAAGATATCCATTGAAGGAATCTTGGCTGAAAGCCCAGCAGATCAAGTTTATGTATGAGAATCGAGATATTTACTTCATCGAAAGCTTTGCTAAAGTCTGTGTATATAACATCCGTATGCTTATGTTCCCTAAAACCCAATGATACATGGTTTACAAATTCAAGTAAGTTTGTTATAGTCGAGTTCCCTTTACGAAATCCATGCTGAGATGAGGAAATTAACGGAGAAATCGAAAAGGTTATATGGTCAGTGATGATAGCTTCAAAAAGGTTAGGTATAACTGATAGTTTTGCGATACCTCTATAGTATTATATATTTGGCACTATTTTTAAGGAAGCATGAGGGTATCATGTCTGGGCCATAACTAAAAGATGATTTTAACTTATTTAAATTAAAAAGGACGTCTTCTTCAGAAATAATTGGAGCGTTAATTAAAGGTCAAAATATTGTCGACGCAATAGAGAATATTTAGAATAGTCGACAAGTGAACCGGTTTTTTTAAAATGTTTAAAGGCTCGAGTTTTTCTGTTTTTCAATTTATATAACTCTTTCGAAAACCACGGACTTATACTTTTGCTTTTATTAACAATTACTACTGGAACATACTTTTCAAATAATTTCATAATAATGTTATTAAAATGAGAGACACTCAATTCAATGTCACCATTATAATTAGGCCATGTTATTGTAGAAAGTTCTGTATTTAATTTTTTTAAATTAGCTTTTACAAAGTTAAACCGAGTACAGAAGCACGAAGTTTGATGATTATTATCCCGTACAATGCCTGAGATTTCGACAGATATTTCCAAAGCAGGATGATATGAGTCCTCTGGTAGAACAAGAGGATTACTCTGAATAACGGAACACTTTGCAGAGGTATCAACGTATTCTAAATCTAAGCATTTACCAAATTTATTCGGAATCAAATTAATTTGGTTCAGACCCAACTCGGACATTTTTTCGAAAAACTCATTAAAACATGACCGATTGCAAATCGGCACGATATAGTCATCGAAAGGTTTCCACGAAGCACACGGTAAATTGAAATCACCTAATACAATTATTGAATCTGCATTATTTGCCATCGAGGTAGAACTATTTATTAAAGAAGCCTGCTGCATGTATACAGATAAGTCCGAATGGGGTGGTATATAAGATAGGGTTAAGAACAGAACACCTCCACCGATTCTGTTCAGTCGATCACATCTAAAAATTTGAAATTCGCTGTTTAAAATCTCATTATCAAAAATGTGAGGTTTTAACCAAGTTTCTGTAAATCCAATTATATGGAAATTAAAATTGGAACTGTTCAAATACAAGTCTGTTAATTTTGTATTAAGACCTCTAACATTTTGATAATAAATGTTTAGCGAATTTCTACCAATCAATTTTTTATATCGGTGGTTGCTTTTGGTAATTTAACAATGCTTTCCTCAGTTTGACTTCTAAGTTAAGGTTTAAATTCGCGTACAAAAGCCCCAGTTGGCCAGAATGAACTATCTAAGATCTTTTTGAATGTTTCAAGAGATACGTCTATTTTAAACGATGATATACTTCTATCATAATTGAAGTTAAATTTACGTATATTGATATCATCGATTTTTAAACGTGACGAAATGTAAGATTTAATGTCTTCCACCAAGGTATCTTTGGCAAGTCTCGAAATAAATATAGACTTTTTAGTGGAATAACTATCAAATTATTAACTGATGCTACTAAGTTAATAGGGGGAGCCTCTGGAGTTGTGAGACACTTATTACTATTAGATAGAGCTATTGGGGAATTGAGCTCTTTGGAAGTTGACGGCTTATCACCTTGAGGGCAAGGAGAAGAGAGATTTATTAGGTCATTGGGAGGAGACGTTCTTTTCTGAACAGAAGAACTAAGTGTTACTTCATCGGAATGACGTTTACGCTTAGGAGCAGGTTTAGAGGATTCGTGAGAATCATTCAGGCACTTAAAAGATTTGAACAATTTTTCATAGTGCCTAAATTTTTCAGTGAGGGTTACAAGATCACGACCGATTTCGTTAAAGCCATTGCGTGTCTCCCTATAAACTTTAAATAGATCGATTTCAATAGATCTACAATTTAAACAGGACCAACGTAATCCCTTACAGTCGAGAATAGAATCTAAGATTCTACCAGTCAGTCCAGCAGATTTAATATGGGCAAGCCCATCACAAAGCCAGCATGAAACGTACCGATCTGACTCGCCTTTAATGTTACAATTGGGGAAGTTACCAGACATAATAAACCACAAGAATGAAGATCAAATAAAAGAGTAAGTAGAACAAAATATAATAGATAAATATAGTTTATTAGTGTGTTAATAAAATATTAATAATAATAAATTCAATTAAGAACAATTTTTTTTATCAAAGTTTAAAACCAAGACAATTTGAAATCTTCACGGTATAGGGTAAGGGGAATTGTTTTAGTTAAAATTTAACGCGTGAGAGCCGCTGGCAGTAATGAAAAAATCAAAACAACCGGATCGATTTTAATAATTTTTTAGTGAGTGACATAAGCTATATATTTTATACCCATTGGTAGCCGGAGCGGGCCGCTAATTTTAATAGGCAAAATGACTTCCTCACTTGGTTCATCTTCACATTGGTTTTCGATTGTAGCTTTTTTTTCTAACTCCATTAAAATCTCTCTATAGGAAGCTAAGCAATTTCTTAACTCTCCTTTAAACTTTGCGCTACGCACCGTTGAGGGATCAGTTTCAATGAAATGGAGTTCTAATTCTTTAGCCAACTTTAGACCTTTTTTCACATCTTGTAAATCGACATTTGGCACCCATTCGTTTTCCTTATTTACGTTCATTACTTTCTAATCTGTCTAAAATGGTTTGAAAAACTTGGCGTGTTTAATACATTTTTGAAGTTTGAATGACTGCTTGGTCCAAGGTTGTATTAATGACGAGCAGTTAGGAGAAAGGAAGACAATTTTTACATTCAGTTATATGTTGTGGCAATCAGCGTTATCAAGAACCAATAAAACTTTGAAATACAGATTTTTTCCATCGTATGGGTTTCCACTGCCGGGATAAAACGATTATAAAACCAATCCTTTATGAACCAAAAATTAAACAGCAAAAAGCTAAATGAACGGACGGTGCAGAAAAAATTTTAGAAAGACTTGTTCACCAACAAAACGTGTGCACTGTGAAAGAGCTGTGAAAAGACTAAAACCGATGTCGCTATGAGATATGCCGTTATAGGAGGGCTGTCGCATTTTCAGCTCCGCGTTATATGGAAACCGCCTTCTGAGAGTACCGCGTTATAGGAGGGCTGTCGCATTTTCAGCTCCGCGTTATATGGATACCGCGTTCTGAGAGTACCGTGGTATAGGAGGGTTGACTGTATTCATGTTTCTGGGCGCCGTAAGACAGCTGGTATTGCAAATGGGCGTAATCGAACCAAACCGAACGCAATTAATCGAAAACCAGTAAATTTCATAACTAAGCTCCACAATAAGATACAGGATTATTATGTGGTATAACGAATAACATTAAAGAGGGGAGTCTGCAGTTTAAACATATTTTTAAATGTGGGCGTGGTCCCGCCTTCTAATAGGTTTAATGTGGTGGTTTTGATTAAAATTACTAAAAGTGCGATAAGTCATTATAAAAAAAAAACAGTCAGAGACGTTGAATTTTACACATAGGTTAGACAGTAGAATTAAGCTTTATAGAAGCGAAAACAAAAATTGGATTGGATTGATAGAGGAAAACCCATATCTCGGGACCTGCTTGATGGATTTCAACTAAATTCGGTGGTAACATTGTTTGGCATTCCTATGTTCATGACAAAACTTGGAACGAATAATACGAACGAATATCACCTTACGACCGAAAATTGTCCAAATCGCTGATCGTTGTGACTTCACCTCTTGTTTTAGGATCATGGTGGTAAGTCCAAGTCTTATCCATAGTTTAAAACGACGTAAGAATTCGCTTAGTAAAACTTGGATCTTCACTTCACAATATTATTAACTTGTTAAAAGATTTGTGGCGTGGTTGCGGTTTTTGGTCGCGGTGGATTGTCTGAAAGCCTAGTACGACCACGTTTAAATTCACCAGCTTTAACTTCTAACAATTGTTCATAAATTTAATTTGCTTTTAAACTTTTCAAAATAAAGAATGCAATCACTGCGTGATAATATATTTTTTCCATATTAAATAATATCCCCTGACACGTCAACTTCAAATGGCTTGTAAACAAAGAATTAATTAACAGAATGACTTGTAAAACAAAAATTTGGAGCTAGTAGTGGCCCGAATACAAGATGGCGCACGAATCAAACAGTAACAAAAACAAACAGTAACAAGTAAGGAAAGGCTAAGTTCGGATGTAACCGAACATTTTATACTCTCGTAAAGTTAAATGGTATATTCGTTTGAGACTTCTTTATATTTAAGAATATGAAAATAATTAGAGCAATTTGTAAACTAAATTTACTCAAATTATGAGAAATCGTTCTTGTGCTTTTTGTATACGCTTATAATTGATTTTATATAGAATGCATTACAACTGTATTAAGAAGTATGAAAAAAAATCGTTTTTGGACAATGAATAACATTTTTTATTTATTATATCGATATTATTATACATGTTTAGCTTAAAAATAATAAATATTAACAACTTTACAAATGATATAATAATATTATATTAATTTGTATATAATATTTACAATATTAAACATAAATTTTTGTAGAGATTCTTATACATATATCCAAATTATATTTCTTTTTTCCTTATACTATTTAATTTCTATCATATATTTATACAATAATGTCATACATAAAAAAAATTATATATATAATTTAAATTTTCTTAATTAGATTATTTATATATTTTTCTTAAAATTGTCTTAAAAACTACTGTCAAAATTCCTATACCATTCCAATTCGATTATATTTGGAAAAAAAATGAAGAACTATTGCACTAAGTCTGACAACTTTAGTTCGAAATAGAGACACAAATACTGTCATGATAGCTGTGTACTGTCTCCAAAGTAATTGCATTTACACGGAAAGGATCCATGTTTGAAAATGCCCAATCAATTTGTGTACCGGTAGGTGTAGTTGAATATTCTGCACCAAGCAGGGAACTAAAGTTTTTTTCTTGGAGCAGATTTCTTATTGCAGTCCCTGTAGACATTAAACAAATGTTAAAATCTCCAACAATTAGCACATTTTGATTGCCTAACTCAGAAGTAAGGATTTCCTGAAGTTCTACAATTAATTGTCTGACTGATTTCTATATAGAACCAGAATATTAATATTGAAACATTTAAACAAAACCGCTTCTAAAACTTTGCGGCCTGAATAAATTTTCTTTACAGCCTTTGATTCTATAGAGCAAGCAATACTATGCTTTGCATATATTAAACGCCCCGTTTATTTCTGTTGGTTGTTTCCGTGCTATCTATCCTCAGCTCGTTAATTGGAGTAAATCCTGGTATATCAAAACTTTCGCAAGGATAACTCCAAGTTTCTACAAAACATAAAATATCTGAAGATAGCATCAAACAGTCGCTTTTTATATCATTAATGTGAGCGTGAAGACTCTGAACATTATGGAATAAAATTTGATGTCCTGATGTTCGGGAAATCATAAAATTGAAACTTGTTGTCAAAGCTGTATTTGTGTTCAATTCCCTCAGTTCCCTAAATACGGGATCCGATTCAGAAAATTTGTTAGGAGGAATAAAATTTCCTATGTCGAATAGACCTTCTGCAGAAGTAGCTCGACTACAAGCGACATATAATGAAGCTCTAGGCATTCTTGGTTGAGTATGAACTACAACTTTATTATATGTGGCACCCTGACTTTTATGAATAGTTATTCCCTCAGCCGGAACAACTGGAAACTGATTTATTTCAATTGAAATTTGTTCATTTCTTTTATATTGAAAAGATTTTAGAACTTTTTCAATTGGTGTCCAAGAACTTTCTAGAGGATGAGGCCTTTTTGATCGTGCTATCAAACCAACAGAAGGTTCTAAAAATTTAATCCACAGAATTGTTGGAAAAGAACAATGGAAATCAATTTGCTTAAGTTGTCCAGCTGCCCCATTAACCAAGCCATCACACCTGTTTATGTTCACTGTAATCATACATTTGGCGAAGGTTTTTAGTGTCAATTCATAGGGCAGTCCGTGCGTTTCAGAAGTTTTGAAAAGTTTAACTCTTTCCAAAATATTGTCATTTTCATTTATATCAATTCCTTTAACTGAGTCTTTTGCAGTTGAAAGGATAGCTTCTGTTGGGATTCGACTGAGCTTAAGGGCATGGAAATTATTTGTCTCTTCATTGGACCAAAATAAATGTATGGCATCATCGGGAACTTCTTCGAAATTAACTACTCGAGTTTCAATGAGTGAAATGTCCTCATTTGTCATAGTACCAGATGCCATATGGTTTAATGCAATTGCAAAGGCCTGATCCTACCGTTGTCTCATTATCTCTGTTAATTCAAAGTATTTAGATAACTCCCACAAAGGGGAACCAACTAAAGTGCTGTATGCATCATTGGGATTAGGAGAGAATATCCGCTTATCTCCAACAGGTGAGAGTTGCTTCAAATCACGAAACACTATGATCGGTATACCACCAAAGGGGCTGTCTGTTTTGAAAATTTGATTTAATCTCGCATCAACAGAGCTAAACATACGAGCACCTACCATCGATATTTCATCAATTATGATTAATTTTAAATCGATAAGTCTGGAATACAATGAATTAACTGTGTCATTGCTAAGTGGCCTCAACTCTCTATTCAACTGATTAACAGGTAAAGAGAATATTGAATAAAGGGTCATTCCACGTATTCCGAATGCTGCTTTAGGCAGGGTAGGTGCGCAAAGAAGAACTTTTAAGGAACTTGGATTGGATCCAGGTGTAGAATTGTAACGATGGTTAAGAGCTTGATATATTGCAGATATCAAACGACTCTTTCCTACACCTGCACCGCCGCCAATGAACTCATAAAATGGAAGATTTGTTTTTAGGTGGAGCATCAAATGTGTCAAATAGGTTCTTTGCTTAGTATTTAGAGTTTGAACTAAAGAAAATAGTTCCTCAAATGGAATTAAAGGGGGTAGTTTAATAAGTCTAATATTGCAATCAGATTCAGTGCCATTATCAGTTGAATCTTCGCCATGCAAGTCCAGCAAATTTATATTTGGGTTTATTTCTGGAAGTGCCAACACTCTGAACTCATTTTCCACGATAGGTAGTTCATTTTGAGCATCTCCGTCCAAGTCTATTTTATTATAAAACTTTCTAGAACATTTTCAAGTTCTTCTTGCTCAAAAACATCATATTTTCTCTGATTTTCCTCAATTATAATACGATGTGTTATGCAAGTCTGCTCATTATCGTTTTCAATGAGATCTTGCTGTTTATTCCGCCAAGGATAGTAAAGCATTAACATTTCGCGGAAATAATCAACTCTGGCCAAATCTGGGTTAAACCTTCCATACCGAATAATACAAGGTTTGGTACGTTTTTTCACAAAACCGCTACCGTCTTTAAGAGGCATGACAACCACGCTTTCTGGTAAATTATCGTCTTCCCTCTCTTCTTCTTCATGATCACTATCTTGTGCTCTTCTACTAGATTTAAAATATTTATACCAAATCAATGCAAAATCAGCTAAACAAAGAGTTTCTAACTGATCGGATCTTTGAACATAACGGTCTAAAATACCGGCTACGAATATTTCAGTCGAACCTGAAGGAAGGTTCTGAAGTTCCGCTCTAGGTTTTACCATTCGAACACGTTCCTCAGGTCGAGAGGTATTTATAAATATTTCTGCATTACTTGCTTCCGAAAGATGGAGCCCAATGCAGCAATATACTGCTTCTTGTGCAGATATTTCTGTGCCTGATATAAATTTGTGACCTATATGTTTAAGTTTTTGCTTAATAGTATAGAAATTCCCCTGTTAGACTTGTTAATATAATTAATTACATATATATTAACAGCAAGCATATGCATCCAGTATATATTGGATATCCATATTTGCTCTATGGAGTTCCAAAATCAGAGGTTTATAAGCGTTTATAAAACGATCCTGTAATTTTCTTTTTAGAAAAATTTTGGGTTTTGTTAAACTTGACCTAAGGGCTAACAAATAGTCATCAAAAGACATATTTATTCTACTATGAGACAGGAAGTGTTCAAAATCGTTTAAATTAGAAATGTCTTCTGTAGTCATATTAATGTTGTTTAATACGTTTTGAATTTGAAAAAGTTTTCCTTGTGTCTTTCTGAATTGTGACTTTTTTCTGTAAGATGTAACAGTATTTGCGTTGAAGGCATTGGTGGATATGGTATACCAAAACGACAAAACTGTTGTCCTCTTATTTCCCTAGTACAAGACCGACTGTTGTTATGCTTTTGATAACCCAAATAATTTTCTAAGTGGCTGATCGAACCATCAGTAGAAATATAACTTTCAATAAAACTAATGACATCAGGGAATGTCTGAGGATCTTGAAGGTTGATCCTGGGAGCATTATTAAGCCAATACATGCCATGTACATGCGGGGAACCTCTCTGTTGAAACTCCACTCTCCAGTAGAAATTTGTAACAAAATGCTCTCCAAAAATGCCGGCGTTATCTTTAAAAAGCTTAAGAATTTGTCGATAGCGGTAGCCAAAATATCTAGCACAAGTAACCACGTCTGACCGAATTAAGCGATATCTATCTTGGGTTGTTAAACTGTTGGCTTCCTCTTCCGAAATATCTTTAGAATCAACAGTTTTAGAGAGGATGACCAAAAGCTCAACCCACTGAGATTCTGCAGCCGATAAAGTGATAAAGAAGGTTGGAAGCCCAAATTGGCGAATCATAGCGATTGCCTTTTTCCTCTCAGCTTCCCAGTGTGTAGGTGAAGATCTAACGCCTTTCAAAACCTTGTAACCATCGTCGTGTTGAAGCAAGTTTTGAACAAAGTTTTCGTTTAATAGATTTTGGGCCGTAACTTTGTAGCAGTTCAAATTTTGTTGTAATCATGGAACAACTTTGGAATGGTACACCTATTATCTTGCTATACGTTTCAGAGCATGTACGCTTCTGCCCAACGTATATTGTTCCAAATGACAACTCTTCTGAATTATTATCTTGAATTATGTCAATTGGTCTTTGTCCTTCACCTGGCGCTATAACTTAACGGCTATAGTCTAAGTTTTCTACAGGAATATTGTCCAAAAGAGTTTCTTGACCACCTGGATTTAGCTCTGAAGGTAAAAGACCCGTGGGAATATTATTACCTGAGGGATTATCATTAGAAGTTTGTGCCGCATGAAAAGATTGAACCATTCGGGAATCCTCTGCAGATACAACAAACGGAATTTCGTCTTGGTTATTAAATTCTGAAATCCAGTTTTAATTAATATATATATTGTGCTCACGATACAGAGGGGTATTCACTAAGAACTGCAAAGCTTCCATAATCTTTGCGGGGCGTATGGTATCGATCATGTTATCATGATTGTATTCCAAACGCCTTCTTAAGTGAATTTGTATAACATGAGCCTCATCAAAGGACCTTGGTAGAGATGTCACAATATTGTTAACAGAAATTGGTATATTAACAACAGCACCTTTGAGCAAACTCTGACATTGATATCCTAACGGACGGATTGTCATAACAGGCAATTTGGCATTATGAGACGTTCTTTAATTGGGGTTAAACCTTTCAAACAATCCGGTATTTCAGGAAAGTCTAGACCGTTAGCTAAACATATTTTTCGAAAGTTTTTTTTTAACAATCGCATTTTTGCAAGTAGCACAAAAATTGTAGTTTCCATCTTCTGAAGGAAATTTTTGCATTAAAAAGAAGGCGGATGCAGCATTCGGAGGATTTTGGGCAATAGTTTCGAAATTTAATTTGCGAACTTGGTGTGAAAACCATAAGCCGCCGCAGCAAATACATATTTCAGTAGGGCCCTTATTTATATTTTGGAAATAAATGTTTTTTAAATCTGTTAAATTGCCACTATTATCAGTTTCTATAACATATAACAACAGATCGAACCTCGGGGTCTTCACGCCGAGACCTATGACCTCGAGTATTTCTTATTTGCTCTTCAGAGCAAATTTGGGGATCTTGCCGCCTTGTTCTATGTTGAACAGTATTTGCAACTTGCTCAACAGATCGAACCTCGGGGTCTTCACGCCGAGACCTATACCTCGAGTATCTCTTATTTGCTCTTCAGAGCGAACTTGCGGATTTTCCCGCCTGGTTCTATGTTGATTTGTATTGATAATTTGTTCGGACAGACGTACATCGGAATCTAATCTACGATTAGCGTGACTTACAGTATTTTGTGACTGCTCACTATCTCTATATAAAGAGTTTGCACGAAGAACTCTCATACCTCTTCTATTCTGAAGACGACTTAGTAATATAGATTTTCTACCTAATCTAGGCATAATTAATTAATAATAAATGGATTAATATATAAAATACTTATAGATAATACTTATATAATTCAGTCTGTCCGGGTGTTAAAAGTTGGATCCTAGGTGCTGCTCTCTTTCACTGTAATTCCTTGTAAGTCCTTGCTATGCTATTGCTCGTCACTATACACTGTACTGTTAATACACTAAAATTAGTTTGAATAAAGCACTTTTCTTGTAAAGACATCTAGTGAAACTCAAACTAGAAACACAGTGTACTGATATTTATTATACTCTTGCAACATGTTGGTACAGCTTACGTACTTTTGTATACCTATATATTACTTAGCTATTCACTAACATAATAATACATAATATTTAGTTATATTTATATTTTAGAAATTAGTAGTTTATTTCATTGTATTGAAATTAAGTTCTCGGAAATCCCTCTGTAAAATACTTTTGTTAAACGCTTTCTAAAACAGGGGGATCTATGGTACCTATTTTGAAGGGTCTACCCATGAAGGTTAAATTAACAATAACTTACATATAATTAAGTATGGTATACACATATGTAGAGCAGGTATGTAGATTTTCTTCTTTCTGTCTTAATATCTAAGCCTTTCATAAGCTGCCAACGGCGCTAGGTAAAAATGTAATTTTCTTGAGTTTACAGTTCCTGACCTTCATATTAAAATGTGTCGCAAAACTCAAAAATTAGACAGTAGCATGTAAACCGATGGGGTCGCAGTTTATCTATAACCACATAAAAAGGGTCTTTAGCCCTTTTGATACTACATTACTAATATTTATTTCATGCAATTTTTTTTAGAAGGATTTTTTTGCTCTATACAAAGTCCAGCACTCTAAGAAACTTTTTTAGCATTGTTGTCTGGTATATTTTATAATAAGTTGATGATTATCACCAAATATTAGAAGAAATATATGTATATAGAAATCTATATCTATCACTTTAGGTGATGCAAACAACTCTTTGGTGAACAAAACTATACTCTGTTGCAACATGTTGCGAAAGAATTCAACATTCATTACTCGATTATCATTTGGTATCTTATTAACTTATGTTATTGATCATCGATTTATTTTGTGTCAATACTATTTTTTTCTCCGATATGTTAACTTTTATAAAAAGAAGCTATTTATCTCAAACATGGTATATGTGATATAAACTGAATCAAAGGGGTTAGATTTAATATTACTCGAGAACATATTTTGAAGCAATTTTCTATATAAAAAAAAATATTAATACTCACTGACCGACATATTCGGCATAAAACTGGTTAGAATAACGAAAAGCATTATAAGTAGTATATGTAATTTGAGGGCAGTATTAACCCAATTTTATTAATTTTTTCCAATACCACATACTACTAACATGCCACAGACTAATTAAATGCTCCCACTGTTTATTAATCATTAAGGTACCTCACATACCATCACTAATCAAATGGAGTAAAGTCAGACGAATGTTCGAAAATCCTGATATTAGTGACATGGGGGTAAGGACAATTTTCACCTGATTTAATCTTGTTATGAGTAAAACACGCTCTCTCTTTTTCATTGAGATAACTCACATATGCGGTATAAAGTCACGCGGAAGTTAAAAATATTTATATTAGATATATGAGGGCTAGAAGAATTATTGATCCGATTCAACCCATTTTTGAAACAAAGACATACTATTATC